>NC_137054.1:51424223-51519724 GCF_032717465.1 Coenobita brevimanus | reverse complement strand
TTTAGGCCATATTATAGTGAAAATAAAAGGTATACTCCTTCCCCCCCTTCTCTTCCTCCCCCTCATTCCTCCGCAGAAACGGTTACAAGACTGGCTTTCAGACCTGAAAAACAGCGAGCTGCCTGATAAACGGAAAGGAATCCAATTGGCGCAATGTGATTAGTGGCGTTCCCTAGTACTTTTTATTATTTACATAAACGACATAGATGAGGGTTTAAAATGTAAAATATCCAAATTTGCAGACGATTCTAAAATAACCAATAAAGTAACATCAACGTTACAGTGGCAGCAGTTGCAAAATGACATTAATACTCCGGGAAACAGAGCAGAAAAATGGCAAATGAAATTCAACATAGAAGAAACGCATAGTACTTCATACTGGAAATAAACAACACGTCCATGCGAATTACAAATTGAACAATATCCAGTTATCAAGTACCGACAGTGAAAAGGAGCTTGATGTGATATCAAATGACTTAAAACCGAGTAAGCAGTGCACCGAGGCGGTTAAATCTGCAAACAAGTTGGCGGGTTTTATTGGAAGAACTTTCGGTTTTAAATCGGAAAAAGATATACTTGCCCTATAACCTTCAACTCGCTCGTGTTCCCCCATCTCGAGTTTTGTGTGCAGTTCTGGCCTCCGTACTACAGAAAGGACGTAGACAAATTAGAGAAAATATAGTGAAGAATCACAAAAATGAAACCACGACTGAGAAACAAATCATATGAGGAACGCCTTGAAGATCTTAAATTATTTAGCCTACCGAAACGCAGGTTAAGAGGTGACCTTACTGAAGTATTAAAAATCATGAAGGGATATGGCAAGTTAGACAAGAATAAATATTTTGAAATAGACTGGTCGAGTCAAACCAGGAGTAACGGCTGCAAAGTTATGGGAAAGCATTTCCAGTCCAATGAAGCAAAATACTTCTTCAGCAACGTTGTAAATATCCGGAACAGATTAACCTCAGATACCGTTAACAGTATCTTAATGAAAACATTAAAAAAAAAAAATAGATAAGTACTTGCACGAAAATCCTCAGCTGATCCTTGTATCTGTCCGAATAACTTACTTTTACCAGCTACGCGTAAGTTCATTCCCCTCCTGTCTACAAGACACCCCATAATCTTATTGTACTTGTACACAGAGTCATGTCATGTCATTATATATTTATCAATTTATTAAACTCAGAGAAAGTAATAGAAGCACAGACTAGGATCTGCACAGAATGCCCTGAGTTAACGGTCACTACTCTTACTTTCGACCTGTGGTAGGCTGTGGATCACTGAGGGTTTCCGTTAGTTAAGTGACCACCATCGGGATTTTTTTAATGCACCCTGGGTTCACTGTTTGAGGAGGTGACTAGTGTATTTGTCCTGCATGGGAAAGTTCCTTGTCACAGTGAAGTGAATGGAGCTGGGGCCTGATTGACAGATCTATCTATCTATATACGTAGGCTGCTTCCCCCAAGGGAAAGGAGGTAGCCGAGACAGGACGACACACTCCCCATTTACTCATCCATTCAAACACATTCATTCGTATCTAAGCCCCAGAGGGGAGAAGGAACAGATCCTCACCGCACCTTACCACACAAGGGTCAACTGAGCAGTGCAGTCAGTGACATCTGCAGCAGGGCCCGACAGCAGAGCTGGTTTACCCCTGCCACATCATAATAGACCCATCCTCTTACCCGCACCTGACCTGACTAGCTGATCAGACCAAATGTGGGAGAATATCCCCTCAGGGCTGCATCATCATTTATTCATTCACAATTTCTCTCCATTTATTTCTGTCACGCACAGCCACACTTCCTTGCTCAACAGACATCCCTCTCGCATCCAGCGCTCTCTTCACACTGTCCATCCATCCTATTTGTGGTTTCCCTCTCAGTCTTACACCTCCCACATCAGATCTAGTTATCTTTTTCACCAATCGCTCATTGTCCATTCTCTCCATATGCCCAAACCATCGCAACACCCTCTGCTCAACTCTACCAGCCATCTCCTGAACAACTCCAGTTCTCCTTCGCACTTCATCATTTCACACTCGATCCATACGCGTCACTCCACACATACTCCTCAGACACCTCATCTCCATTACATTCAAACATTTCCTCTCTGCTACACCCATATTCCATGTTTCAGCCCCAGATAACGTAGTCGGTACCACAACGCCCTCATACAGCCTTCTCTATACATCCATTACAAGCGAACGACATCTAAACACTTTTTTCATTCCTCCCAGCATCTTACCTACTTCATTCATTTTAAACTTCACTTCTGCATCTATTCTTCCATCCACAGCAACATGTGACCCTAAATATTTAAAACACTCTACCTCCTCAAGCAACTCACCATTCATCCTCCTACCATCTACCAATCTCGTACACTTCATCACTTTACTCTTATTCTCATTTACTCTCAATTTCCTCCTATCACACACCCTTCCAAACTCCTCTACCAACTGTCTCAATCTCTCCTCTGAATCAGCCACCAGTGCAGTATCATCTGCAAACAGCAGCTGCTTCAGATTTCATTCTCCACCATCAATATTCACCAGACTCAGACCTCCACCTAAACTCTTGCATTCACCTCCCTTACAACACCATCCATATAAACATTAAACAACCAAGGCGACATCACACATCCCTGTCACAGCCCCACTCTCACGGGAAACCAATCACTCACAGCATTTCTCACTCTTACACACGCTCTACTATTTACATAAAAACTTTTCATCCCTTAGTAACCTACTATCAAGTCCATACAGTCTTAAAACAGTCCACAAAGCCTCCCTATCAATTCTATCATACGCATTCTCTAAATCCATGAATGCCCAAAACACATCCTTGCCTTTCGCTAAATACTTTCACACACTTGTCTCACAGCGAACACCTGATCCACGCATCCCCTCCCTCTCCTAAAGCCACACTGCTCATCACCAATCACTCCCTCTGCACCCTCTCTAACTCTCATAATTAACACTACCATACACCTTACCTACAACACTCAACAGACTTATACCCCTAAAGCTAGGACATTCATACTTATCACCCTTGCCTTTATACAACGGGACCACGCAAGCTCTTGCCCAGTCAATTGGCACCATACCTTTCACAAAGCACACATTCAACAGTCTTACTAACCAGTCAACAATAGACACTCCACCACCCTTCAGGCATTCCACAGCACACCCATCCATACCTGCAGCTTTCCCTGTTTTCATCTCCTTTACGGCCTTCTCCACTTCCTCCTTCGTGATCAAAGAATCATTCAACTCTCCCAACACATTTATTCCTTGCACCCTTCCATCCGCCACAATCTCAGCCACCCTTTCCTCCTCTACATTTAACAATCTTTCAAAATACTCTGCCCATCTCTTCCTTACTGCATCCAGCTCAATTAACATCCTTCCATCCTCTGCTTTTACTCGCTCTTCCTTCCCAGACTCTCCATTTCGCACCCTTTTAACCTCCTTCCAGAACATTTTCTTATTCTGTTGAAAATTCTCAGTGAGCCGCCTACCCCACCTCTCAACTGCTGCCACTTTAGCATCACGCACAGCCCTTCTCGCCCTATTCCTCTTTTCCTTATACCTCTCATATGACACCTCATCCTTCCTCTGCAGCCACACTTCATATGCACGTCTCTTCTCAGCCACAGCCATACTTACTTCCTTGCACCACCATTCACTTCCTTTTCTTACACCACCACCCATACGTCTCACACCACACCTCTTCTGCATGCCCCACCACAGCACTCTTAAACAATTGTCATTCTTCCTCCACACTGCTATTTTCCTGATCTTTTACTGCCTACCTTAAAAGCGCCAGGGAATGCTGCCACACCATCCCTGAACATCTACACTGTGCACACTGTGTCTAAAGATGCCCAGTGAATTCAGCGTATCCGTACATAATGTCACGCCTTATTAATTTATGTATCATTATTCATTTTACTTTATTACTTTCTCTTTCAGAGTATTCAAACTGGTAGCATAAAGTATTATAGAATGTAACTTTTCCTGTTCAGTCTTTCCTATGAAATTGCCATGACAGTTTTTCCATGGTATATGGTGGTTCTTCTCACTTTTTCCTGGAGGGTTTGGAGGCGGGGGAAGAGTTCTTGCTTTACTGTCCTTATCCTTCAGCATGTAGAATTAGATCTCGTAGTCATAGTCTACTTTGCAACAAACAGCCTCGAAAGGACCATAAGGTCTGTTTCTGTGTGCTTTCCTTTGTATTCCTCCTCCTCCTCCTGCTGCCGCTACTACTACTACTGCTGCTACTACTACTACTACTACTACAAGTACTGCTACTACTGGTACTGCTACTACTACTACTACTGGTACTGCTACTACTACTACACGCCATGCATGGGCAGGCAGCTACATTTACTGTACTCATTCCAGCCATGTTTTACGGGTCCTCGGGTTGTATTTATAAAGGATCCTTATCCCTCTACAGGATAGCAAGTCTTATGACTCTAACTCATATCACTGATCACTTTGTTGTCCGTACGTTGTTCCTAGTGACCTATTTTAATAGGTCATTTTTCCATTTTTTGTTTTTTTTGTTATAGGTACTCTTACAGATCTTTTTTTCGTATATTTTTTCACATAACTTTTTTCACGTATCATTGTACTTTCCATATTTTTAAAATACTCGATGAAAGGCCGCCTTTGGCGGCCTCCACTCAGTGTCAAGTCAGTTCCTATTTTCAGTCGAAAGGTAACAGAAATTTGACTTACTCATGCCGTGAACTAGATGGAACGGGGAATTTTCCCTAATTTTTATCCAGCTGGCACGCGCGAGCCCAAGGCTCCAAGCACCGGTAAAAGGCTTGGAATGCTCTAAGCCTTTCAAAGGATGATTGACTGCCTTTGTTGTTACAAGAGTTGGGGCAATTGGGGGTTGGCATTGCTGCACTTTCTGAAGTAAGGCAACCCGGGCATGGTGAGATCAGTAGCGATGGTTACACAAACTACTGGTCTGGCTCTGATGATGGAGACCATCTTAAGAGGTGTCACTCTGGCAGTTGCTGCTCACTCTGTCTCTTGTTGACAGGGTTACTCCGGTTGATGAGTTTATAATGCTGGCAATTGAAGCGCTCCTTGGGCTTCTTCTCTCTTGTTGCACTGACTGCTCCAACTGAGATGAGTGATCTTGAAGAGAAAGAGCTATTCTACACCAAACTTGACTCTGTTGTGGAACAATGTCCCTCGCAGGATACACTCCTGGTCTTGGGCGACTTTAATCAGTTACTAGCACTGACTGAGAGGGCTTCAGGGATTGTGTAGGTCCCCATGGCTCCGGAACCAGGAAGTCCAATAGTTCTTACCTTCTGGATTTTGCAAAATCCCGTAAGTTAAGAATTGCCGGATTCTGTTTCCAGCAGCCATATCTTCACCGCTCGACTTGGTATCTCAACACCGGAGGGGTTGCTAAGGAGACTGATCACATTCTTGCTAGTACTCACTGGAGGATCCTTCAGAACTGCTGGGTTTTCAGGAGTGCAGAGTTCTTTGTTACTGATCACAGAACTGTTGCTACTCAAAGGTTACAAATCAAAACTAAGTGATTCTCAAGATGCCACCAAAAAAGGTTCCATCTTGAGAAACTCAGAGATGAGGAGTGTGCATATGAGTATGCAGTGGCAGTCTCAAATCGGTCTGAAGTACTCAGTACTGTTGAGGATCCTGTTGAACAATGGGATACCTAATAAGTGTACTACTCTGGAAGCAGTTGATGAGTGTATTGGAGACCACCCGAGATCAAGGAGGGGATTCATCTCGCAGGGAACACTGACCACAACTGAGAAGAGTCTTGCTGCCAGACTGGCTGGAGGTCGGGAACAACTCAGACCTCTGTCTCGACAAGCACGTGTTTCACTGAGAAGAGACAAGGAGAGGTATGTTAGGGAAATTGCTGAGGAGGTGGAAGGTAGTTTTCATGCTGATGGCCTTCGACCCGCCTACCAAGCCCTGAAAAAGCCCCACTCCAGACCCACCTCTCAGGTAACTCTATTTGGACAGCAGATGGACAGCTCATTTTGGGGGCAAGTGAGTATAGAGCTCATTGGGCTGAGTACTTTGAGCAGCTGTATATGGCTGAACATCCCAGCGGTGAGCTTCCATCATCTGGTGTACAACCATTGACTGCTGTTCCACCAATTGACAAAGTCGTGCATTCTCTAGATGAAATCAAGAAGGCAGTTGCTAGGTTGAAAAGTGGTAGAGCAGCTGGTGTTTGTGACATCCCAGCAGAGTTGATCAAACCCAGGGGCGAAGCCAGGATCAGGGGGTTACATGCAGCCATAGAACCCGTTTGGCAGACTGATATCATTCCTCCTGACTGGACAAAGGGTCTGGTCACCCCTATCTGGAAAGGAAAAGGAGACCAGCATAACTGTAACAACTACCACGGTATTACAGTACTCAGTGTGCCTGGCAAAGTTCTTGCTCACATTCTCCTGTTGCATATCCGGGACCCATTGCTAAAGTTTGAGAGGCCTGAGTAATCTTGGTTCACGCTCAAGAAGTCTACTGTTGACCATATCCTAGCTCTCTGAGTTCGTATGGAATGCCGTCTTGAGTTTCGGCAAGGTCTGCTAGCAGCCTATGTGGATCTCAAAAAGGCATTTAACTCAGTAAATATGGAGGTACTATGGGAACTCCTGTGACTCCATTGGATCCCCACAGGGATAATCTGACTGATTGCTGACTTGTACTCAAACACTGAGAATGCTGTCAAGTGTGTGTGTGGGGGGGGGGGAAACATCCGACGTCTTCCCAGTAGTTTCTGGTGTAAGATAGGGATGTATCCTTTGTCCCACACTTTTCAACACATGTATGGATTGGTACTGGACCAGGCTGCGAGTCAAAGTCACTGTGGGGTATCAATTGGCAATTTCAGGGTTACCAACCTTGACTTTGCTGATGATGCATTTACCTAGCGGAGTCGCTGGAGATACTACTAATTGCCCTCGAGGAATTTGAAGAAAATGCGAAGCCATTGGAATTAAAGGTCTTATGGGACAGACCAAGGTCCAGGCATTTGGTGGCTTGTTGGTTGAAGCAGTCCAGTCTGTCCAAGCATGTAGCGAGGATATAGAAGTCTTGGAAAGATTCACGTATCTTGGTAGTGTGGTCCATAACAACGGTAGATCAGACAGTGAGATCTCACATCTCATTGGTCTGGCCTACGGAGTTATGGATTCACTCAATTTGGGCATTTGGCACTGTCGTTATTTGTGTAGAAGGATGGAAGCTCACATCTTCAAGGCCTTGGTGCTTCCTGTCTTATTTTATGGCTGCGAGATATGGACACTAAACAGTAACTTGAAGCAGCAAATTAAGTCCTTTGGTACTACGGGCCGTAGTCTTAAACTGTGGGCAGGCATTTACCTTGTCCTATATGTACCTTTTGGTAATGTTGACGCATAAAAGGGACAGCGTTTCCTTGCAAGCGGGAGAGGATTACCGCTGCGTAGTACTGGAATCCGCCGGGAGTCTCATAGCAACCTTCCCTTGCCCCTTCATCATATTATAGTAGTCTTGTGCATGGAAAACTATGTAGAATTTGAAGAACCGTATGGTGTGTGTGATGGGAATTTTAATTTAATGATAATAATATCGTGTAAAGAACAAAGAGGCGTTTAATATTTTTATAGTTTTAAAAGACTTGACAGTTTCTCTGGATGGTTAATTTACGACGAAAACAGGGTTGAAATACCATATCCACTTCCATTTTATTTTTCCAATATCTTTACCAAGTTGTTTATTAGCTATGGTGCATCATACTTTTACAATTAGTCTGATCAGTGCACATAATTATTCCTACTGTAAAGAATGGCCAAGTATTACCTAAACAGACGAATCGTCCATTACGAAGTCTCATACGCTTTCAATTAATTTATATAAGTTCGTACAATTTTGTTTTGGCTTGGCAATATGTTGATCTGGTGTATTTTAGTGTGACTTGAACGAATTTGACCTTTATTTTCGGTGGTCCTGACTGGTTTTGAAATTAATCCCTACCCCAAGTGTTTTGGGGGGGACTGGTGGGATTTCGGGGTTTTGGGTGGTGAAAATGGCAAAAACTTGGGGCAGAAATATAGTAAAAATCGGTATGACCAGCCAAGATTTATTTGCAGGGTTATTACTGACGGCATGAATGAACCCCTTTGAAGCTGTGCCTGGCACTGAACTTTTCCTATGGTGCTCCAAAGACTGTATGCATATTCATATATAGAGTATTCAGGAACACCTGCCAGTCATTAATGATGAAAGAGGTAAGACCTGCTAACATTAAGAGATTATCTTGTATGTGAATTTTAGAAACTCATAGTTTTTCTTAAGATTTTAAAATTTTAAATTAATCAGGGCTAGCAGGTGTTACCCACATGTAGGTGTGCACTCTCACGCTTTCAAGATTACCGCTTACGTCGAAGGTGTGAGCTTCCACTTCGAGCACGGTGCAGGAAGGGTAGCCCCTGCCCTCAGTTTCAAGACTAGGGCTTAAGTGTCTTCATAGGATCATGGGATTTCACTGGTACAACTGGGTGCGTAATGAGCTACTACCCCGTGAGACTGAATTGTGGCCTGTTGCCCACATGATACGTCAACACCAACTCCAGCTGTATGGGCACGTGGCCTGCTTTCCTGAGGCTGATCCTCCTCACAGGGTGATCTCTGAACGAGTGAACCCAGGGTGGAGGAGGCCAAGGGGAACGTCACATAACTCATGGCTGGAGCAGGTCGATCACTCCTGTCAGGAGATACTTTGAGGGAGAAGAGTCGCTGCCTTGCACTAAGGGACCCGCGTGAGGGGAGTCGGAGGGTGAGTGAGACTATGCGCCAGTCGGCATTTGCCCATTCTTAGGCCCGATTCACACGACCCGTTTTGGTTCCGACAGGCAGTCCGGTGGCTTGACGCCATCAAGATTTCTTACATGCATTCTAATTACTGTTGACTTCACCCGTCAAGCTGACAGCGGCAGAAGTCCGTCAGCCGATCGACGCATCACGGATATCTTCTTGAGAAATCCTGGCCAGGCTAGCAGGCGACTTGACGCCGGACTGACGGGTTGGTGATGGCTCATGTGAACCAGGATACGTAGCATACCCGTCCATTCCACGACTTTCTGTTACTGCCTTGTCCATGTAGATAACACATACAGTTCATTGTTTGGCATCATGGGCGAAAGGCTGATCGAACTTGTGATTTCTTATGAAGAGTTACTTGATGTGACTAACAAGAATTGTGATATTCTGCATAAAGATAAGATATTGAATGCGATTAACGTGGAAGTAAACAAACCAGGTGAGTGTGTCAATAGTTTATTATACATGAAATTATAACTCAATCTTTGCAGGTAAAAATCACTGTTTTTCTTGCCTTAATACAGGATATACTATTTCACTCCCAAGGTACTGCTCCAGCAGGACTACTGAAAAACTTTACATCATCCGCCAGTTCTTTATTCAGGGTCCGAAATTCTCCCTCGAACCTTCTCTTTTTCAGTGACTGGTGTACCCATAACCTTTTCCTCCTTCCACGAACTTTTTCTTCCTCCTCTTCTTCTAATAGTATAGCAATTGCCACCAAATTCCATAGCGACCGACCGGCCATGATCCTCATGCAACAATGAGCACACACTAAATGACTGTGCTGGATGGACCGAGGACGCGTCTTGTGAATACACAACATTCTGACGGCGTGAAGCCGGCAGACTGCCTGTCGGAGCCAAAACGGGTCGTGTGAATCGGGCCTTAATTGACTGATTAACTGAAGGACAAGTGATCCATTGGGCCAAGCATCAACACCTTCTTGCCTTCAAGGCTTATACTTCACTTCATGTGTTTTCATCTGAGGGAACTGGGCCATTGTCTTGGCTTGAATACTGAGTCATGGGTGCATGAAATTATGGTTGTGAGGTAGGAATGAGTCTCCTTGGTTACTAGACAAATCACACATTCAGTCTGACTGCACTTCACCAGGAACAGAGCAAAAAGAGGTCAGGGATCCTTGTCAGCGTTGAGTAAACGGGATATAATATTTTACTCAGTTAAGTTTCTCTCACTTGGCCTAAAATTGCCGTCTCTCCATACTGAATCCTGAGTTGTAACAGGAGAGTAACACTTGAATATGATGCTAGTCACGAGAAAGTACTACAGAATAGATGTACTATTGCTCAAAAAGGTATCCCTACTCACGTGAACGGAGGACTCCACGAAGAGTAGAGCGAATCGGGCAGTGTCGATATTCCATATTTCGTTGATAGTACAGTACTAGCATTATCGCTGTCCGGTAATGTTTCATGTAGCAAGCCACTAAAGGACGAAAAACTAGACCAGGTTAAAGTAAAAGAATCTCTCTCTCTCTCTCTCTCTCTCTCTCTCTCTCTCTCTCTCTCTCTCTCTCTTTCTTTCTGCACACGGGGCACTGATAAGGTGGGTTTTCGCGAGGTTAAGATATTTGTAAAAATCTTGGTATCGCATACTGCCTATCGTGCCGATACCCGTTTTCATGTACCAAACGTCAATATGATATCGAATCATGGTCAAAATTAGTCAATATTTGTCAGTGTTGCTCCCGAGGTGTTTTAACTGATACTGACTTGATACTGACTACCCCATAATGTCAACACACAGGCTTCCCTAATGAATTAATCAGTTCATTGGACATCAGCTTAATATATGTGGTATTTCGAGAAAGTGAAACACTTGACCACATCATCAACTGATATCCTGTTTTGGCCACACTTCACATTTTTGGTCAACTCCATGCTGCCCCTTAATGTTAGTCGCGTTTTCTCACTTACTTTCTTGTATTCTTTCTTTCTTTCTTGTTTAAGTATGGCAGGCACTTCTACCCTTCAGAATTAACCGATTCTGACCAAACTTTTATACAATGACCAACCTATGACCTAGTTGTGTCTGCAAGGTTTTGGTTGCTAGGCAACTACTCGTTGCCTAGCATTGGGCAACCCCCCCCCCTTTTTTTTAGCTGTAAAAGCATTAATAATGTGCGTAGAAAGCTCTGACTTCTTTGGGCGTAATCTTGAGGTCATTCCTTATCAGAAGTGTGCCATCCATTTTTCCCCTCTCTCCTCTAGTTTTCAAGTGGCAACCCTACGAAGATTGGCCTCAGCATCCCCAGCAACCAGCACTGGTTTTCAAAAATGCCCCCCCAGTTCCCTAGCAGCTCAATGGAAATGAATGAAAGTTTGCATGCTTATAGACACTGGCTAGTACTACAACTTTCTATCGTACACCCATATGCTGCATTGGCCAGGTCAGGGGTCAAAGGTCATCAAATGCAAAAACGGTGAAAATAGCTAAAATCATGACTACGCTTGCGGGAAATGCTATGGCTTCGAAGATTATCAAACCAGGGTCATGATTGTCGGGTGGAATGTTGCACTGGAGTACCTCCACATAAAAATTGCATTTAGTGTCGAAACTCACTTCCAGTTACTGGCGGCACCACCTAGAAGTTGTACCTCTGGTGGGCCATTCTGCAGATTTCAAGTTCCCTAGCTCCACAGTGAGTGGATGGAATAGAATGAAACTTTGCATGCTTATAAACAATAATGAGTACTACAAGTGTGTTTCATACATGCGTGACCTATTCACCAAGTCAGGGGTCAAAGGTCATCAATTGCAGAAAATATGATAGGTGCTAAAATTGCAACCTTGTTCGCGCGAAATACTGACTTCGAAGATTATTAAGCCAGGACCATGATTCTTGGATGGAATGTTGCACTGGAGTACCTCCATATAGAAAAGACTTATAGTGTCAAAACTCACTTTCGGTCACTGTCATAGCTTGGTCCGCTTACAGCTGGCCATCGTCGCCTACCAGATTGTTTTATACTGTTGTCAAATTGGTCAGCAGTTATTTTTACGCATAATTCTCTCAAAAACTCCTATACTCGTTTCCTCTTCCATGTCGCTTGTGAAACCTATGTCCATGTCTGCACCGAACAAATAACATAAAGGAGAAGAGTAACATGCAGCAGACAAAATGAATAGCTAAATAACAGGTGTTAAGAAGAAATTAACAAAAGAGAATAATAAAATGCAGGGGACAAAGTAAATCAACAAAGAAGAAATGTAAGAAGAAATAGACAGCATAAACGAGAACTAGAAAGCTCTCAGAGAGTGCATACCTCCGCCAATGCCATTGCCATGAAAAAGGACCCGGATCCGGATCCGGATCCGGATTCGGCCCAAAATTTAATTAGTTCTTTTTTGGCCCATGGCCCGCCATTCCACAAAATTTAGAACTTTTGGAGATATTGTGCAGAATACTCCGAACCCGGATCCGCCCTCAAATCTAATCATTTCTTCCTTGGCCCATGGCCCACCCTTTCACAAACGTTCATCAAAATCCGTTCATAACTTTTTAAGTAATCCTGCTAACAGACAGACAAACAAACAGACAAACAAGCAAATAAACAAACAAACACTAGGTAAAACATAACCTCCTTGGCGGAGGTAATAATAAGGTCACGCAGACAAAATAAAGCACTTAAGAAAAGGTGTTAAGAAGCCTAATCGACCGAGAATACGGAGTCAAGTGTACACACAAAATTACGGCCGAACTCTAAGTGGCATTGGAAGCTTCTTGGTACCTTTGTCATGGCGATTTACTTTGCATATCAACCCACTGATGTTTACTTCCATATTTATTTAAAGGGTGAACTGTAAATAGCGCATCACTAGAAACTCACGTGGCAGTATCTTTTGTGTTGCGAAGACGGCTCAGTCGGCTGATGTGGGCATGGTTGTGGCAGTGGGAGTAGGGAATGAAAAAATGATGAAGGGTAGAAACTGACAACACTGACTCGGCCTTAAATAATGTAGGGTAGAAACTGATATCACTGACGGAGCCGTCCCCACAACACAAGAGAAATCGCCCGACGGAGTGTAAGTGTACCGTTATGTATGTACCTCGTCGCTTACATAGTTTGCCTCAGTAATGTATACCAAGATAGAAAGGTGTAATATGGAAAATAAATCGCTAAGGAGTGTATGCTGTCATGTATCTTATATTACCCAACACGTGCCTTCACTTCCATACCGTTGTACGTCTTCCTATGCGATTTGTTCTACTGTCATCTGAGCAAAACATCTTCGGCATTGTCTGTTTAAGCTTTTTGTTTATCATATCTTATTCTTGTCACCTTAAGCGGTGTTGCTCAGCACAGTAGCAGCTTCATGTAAAGCAGGAGTGAAGGAAGGTTGGATCTTTCAAAACAATAACGCTGAATAAAATCGTCGTGAGATACCAGGTACAAAACATACAGTAAAAGGTGTCATCATACTGCAGGAACATTTACTATCACTTTCTTTTTAACCCTTGCTGCTGCCAAACGATTGTATTCAACTTAAAAGAGTCTCTCCTAGTAGTGAAGGGATTAATGAGACTGTGTATAACCTCACCTTATCGAAGCGTCTGTCTTAAGCTGAAAAAAGTCACCTGGAGGCAGCAAGACTTAATGATGAAGTACGTCATCTGATTCCTGCTTTCCTCAGTTATCCATTACCACCATTTTTCCTGCAGATTTCCCAGGTGTAATCGTTTCCTGCACCTTTTTTTTTCCTAGGAAGATCTAGGTTAAGTTACGTAAGGCTTGGCTATTCTGTTTGGGTTACATTAATCTCTTTGGGTTAGGTTAGTCTAGTCTGTTAGGGAAAAGTTAGATGAGGTTAATGTGTTGAGGCTGGGTTAGGTTAGGTTCGTCTGCTAAGCTTAGGCTAGTCTCTTAAGGTACCGTTAAGATAGATTAGCTTACGTTAGTCTTTTGGGGTTACCTTAGATGTGGTAAGACTTAGGGCTGGGTTAGTCTGTTAGGATTGGGTTAGGTTGGGTTAGTGTGCTAGGGTTAGATTAGATTAGGATAGGGTTACCAGTATAGACTGAAAACTAAGAACGATCATCCTAGGAAGATAAAACTTCACAGTGTTTACATGGCTGACAGTGTGTAAATAATAATGTACCCTACTTCTTTTCACCTCGTGTGTGTGTGTGTGTGTGTGTGTGTGTGTGTGTGTGTGTGTGTGTGTGTGTGTGTGTGTGTGTGTGTGGAATGACTTTGACCACCAAACAATTTTACTCCGTTTAAGCGAGGGTCCTTAGCGGTGAAGAGATTAACGAAAGCTGTACCTAACCCAGCAAGTTGGAAAGATCTCTCCTGAGTTGAATAACATCATCTGGAGACAGCAGAAATAAACAAAGAAATGCGTCATCGTAGTGAAGGAGTAACACAGAGCTTATTTGCCTACCACATAAGCTTTCACAGTCACTACCTAAACTACCACCACACACCACAACCATCACAACAGCAACCACCACCACCACCACCACCACTACTGACCTTTATGTGGTTGTGGGTGGTGGGGGTAAGGATAGAGAGGTGGGATGAGGCTGGCTGAACGGATACTAGCATAGATAATGAGGGCTGTGTACGACCACTGTCAACACCCGCACCACCACGTTAGTGGGACACGATGTTGCTTTAGAACTTATGCCTTTCATAACGCCTTTATTTAGTTACAGCTGCGCATGCGAAGCGAGAGCAGATTTTGTTTTGCTCGACGTGAGTCTTTCTTTTTTTGCTTTCTTTCCCCTTTCTCTCTCTCTTTCTTTTCTTTCTTTCTTTCATACTTTTTGTCTGTCTGCTTGTCTGTGAACTAATAACTCAAACAAGTTTTATCCGACTTTAACCAAATTTGGCAAAAGGGTAGAGGGACAGCCCAGGAGCTGACCTCTTATTCTGAGAACGATATGGTTACAGTCAAGGTCACAGGCTGGGTCAAAGTTTGATCTAACACTGTAAGCTTAAACAACTTTAATCCAATTATACTAAACTTGGTGAAAGAACTGAGAGTATTATAAGAATGGAATGGTTCAGTTTTGAGAACAGTCAGAGGTGAAGGTCAAACCCCTGCCCGTGTGTCTGTGTGTGAACAGAATAACTAAATCTGATTCGGACGAAACTTAATGGAAGGTCTGAGGATCAACCAAAGGACTGACCTACTGTTTTTGAGAACAACTGGTCAGAGGTCAAGGTCACATACCAAGCTCAAGTTAACGTTTTTATCTGATTTACACGAAACTGTGGAAGACTTCAGGGTAAGGCAGGAATGGTCAAGGTCACGGACAAAGGTCATAAGCCAAGGTCACGTGAAAAGGCCAACTCAAACAGTTTTGATCTGATCTGAACCACACTTGGCGGAATGGTTAAGAGTCAAGCAAGAAAGAAATACTTCAATTTTTGGAACACTTGATCGAAGGTTAAGGCACAGGGCAAGTCGTATGTTCGCCTCTTAGACCAGTTGGTGGATCCGGGTATTATACTCTCTGAGCCCTCCTTGTTTATTTCTGGTACCTCCAGAAGAACTGGTTCAGTTTTTATTTTTAATGTGTATCTGAATCAGGGCATTATTTTGACAGCCCATTCTCTAAGGCCCAGCAGTCGCCCTACATGCCACTCACCTTCTTTTATGCCAGTACCAACCTTTCATATTGAATACAGATTATGACTGCCTCATTAGAAACAACTGTGATGATATCAAAGGGTTTATTTTAATTACATGTTGGTGGATCTTGTTGATATTGTTTCGTCTCTACTCCACACTGACACAGACTTCAGTAGCAGTAGTCCAGTACGGGAAGGACGTTGCCCAGTGAGTTGTTCTTCTAGAGGCAGCCTTTCGGTGTACAGCACACTGGCTTCTTAAGAACACTGTTTCAAATAATTACACTTAATGCTTTCCAACTTCACTTCACTATTTCCACAAGCACTGGAGCTATACAAACTTTACTAACTGCAGTTACACTTAATGCTTGACAGCATTTCACTATTTTTCACAAGTACCGATGATATACAAACTTCAGTAACCACTATTTGCCAACAACACTTCACTGTTTTCACAAGTAATGAAAATATACAAGCTTCACTGACACTGCACCGACACTCAAACTGAACTGAAAACCAACTGAACTTGCTCTCGTCTCCTCTCCATCCTTATATAAGCTTGCATTGTACTAGAATGATCTACTTCTCCACAGTTCTGGTGTATTCCAGAGAAAGGGAGCACAGTTACCAACTCGGAGACAACCAAAACATATCAGAGCTTTCCCACACTGCACAACACTCTAAATTATTTAGCATACAAACTTAAATGAAATTACATAGTTTAAGGCACAATCAGATAACTATAACAGTATAGAGAAAAAGAGCACACAAATTAATGCATAACTTACGAAACAACTACACTCACAAACAGTAGGCAAACTGGCAACTCTGACTCGTACTGGAGCTGCTGTATGGGAAATGTCGAGAAGCATCTCGGCTACCTTACTGGGAAATCTGTGGCTTCTTAACATTACCCCCTCCCTAGTTCTTTGTTGTCCCGACAAAACTACACAATATATACAAACATAAAGCTTAATCCTAATGAAACATCTAACTATACACAAAATAATCCTCCAACTTACCTTGTCTTCTTCTATGCCACTTCCGACAGTGTCCTCCACACAGTCCACTCCTCCAGGAAGGTCTTGGAATTCTTCCCAGTTTACTTCTTCCCTCTTCTTGCACTTCAGCTTCATGGTCCTCCTCAACATCCTCAGCTGCAGGAGGGTACAATTCCATGGTGACATCCCTGCTGTACTATCCTGGCCCATGGTACGGCCACAGACGGTTCACATGTACCACCTTTGGACGAGACATCCTGCCTCCCCGAATCCGATACGTTATGTCTGATAGGCGGTCCAACACAGTGTAAGGCCCGTCCCGTGGGCTCTGCAGCTTCGGTGACTGTCCCTTCTTTTGCTAAGGATTGTATAACCAAACTTTATCACCATGCTTGAAGCTCACCTCACTTGCCTTGGCATCATACTTGCACTTCATCTCCTTGTCTGAAAAACTTGAGGGCTCCTCGCACTTGATGATGCACCTCTGCCAGCCTTTCCTGACCAGGCTTCGCAAAGCTGGATGTGTCTGTAGGCAGCTTTTCAATGGGTGGTCTTCCCATTAACAAGTCAACGGGTAAACATAACTCATGGCCCAACATCACTCTTAAAGGGGTGTAGCCAGTACACTCATGGGATGCAGACTGATATGCCATCAGCAGCGCAAGTAATTTCTGGTTCCATTCCGTTTGTCCCTCTATGCAGTACTTGGCCAGTTCTTGTCCCAGGGTCCAGTTGAATTTCTCCACCATCCCATCTGACTGGCCTTAATGGGGTCGTCCTGGTCTTCTTGATCCTCAATAACTTGAAGCATTCACGGAACACACCAGACTCGAAGTTTCTACCCTGGTCTGACTGTTGTTCTTGTGCCATCCCTAAACGACAGAAAAACTGGTCAACCAACTCCTGAGCAACAGTCACAGCCTCTTGATCAGGGATGGCATAGGCTTCTGGCAACTTTGTGAAGTAGTCCATGGCGACATATATATACATGTTTCCTCTTTCAGTGAGTGGCAAAGGTCCAGCAATGTCCACTGCAACTCTTTCCATTGGTGCACGCACTTGGTACAGCTGAAGACGGGCGCAGCCACGTTTCTTGGGTCCCTTCTTAGCACAACACACATCACAGGTCCGACGCCACTCTTCAACATCCTGGTGCATGCCAATCCAGTAGAACCTCTGTCGCAGCTGGCTTAGAGTTTTCTTCACTCCCAGGTGTCCACTAGTGATCTGGTTGTGGGACTCATCCAAGATCTCGGATCTCATCTTCTTCGGAACCACCAGTTGCCATCCATCTGCATCCTCTTCAGGTCTTCTTCATCTGATGCTGGCCCTGTCACTGCAGTACGACTGCATATGGTCTTTTTTACTACACTGCCGGCACTCCAGATCACAAGGCCAATGACTCAGGCTGTCAGGATTGCCATGTACTTGCCCAGGACGGTGCTGCACCTCATAATTGTGCTGGTCTAGCTTCCCAAGCCAGCATGCCAGTTGTCCTTCCGGATTCTGTTGCGTTTTCAGCCACTTGAGTGCTGCATGGTCTGTCTTGATAAAGTAGAACCCATACAAGTAGGGATTGAAGAAATCAAGGCTCTTCATCACTGCCAAGTGCTCGTTACGGGTCACACAGTAGTTCCCCTCCAGTGGGCTGAGCTGCTTGCTGTAATGCACCACCATACTCCTTGCCATCCTTCTTCTGTAACTGGACTCCACTAATACCATGGTCACTAGCATCACAGTCCAAGATAAATAGCTGACTCTGATCAGGGTATGGCAATACTGGAGAGCTTGCCAACGCATGCTGGAGTTCGTGGAAGGCTTTCTGAGTCTCTGCTCTCCATGCAAACATCTGCCTCTTCCCCAACAGTTTGTGATGAGGTGCAGCTATCGTCACAAAGTCCTTGACAAAACGCCAGTAGTAGGTACACAACTCAAGGAAACTCTGTAGCTCCTTCATACAAGCTAGAACTGGCCAGTTTTCCATAGCTGCCACCTTCTCCGGGTAAGTAAGGATGCCGCTCTCACCTACAGTGTGTCCCAGGTACTTTACTTCCTTCTGAAACAAGTAGCATTTCTTGGGGTTCAGCTTGAGATGCACTGCATGGATCCTGTTCAGCACCTCCGACAGCGTCTCCAGTTCCTGGTTGAAAGTCCATCCAAACACAATTACATCGTCCAGATAGATGAGAGCTGTCTGCCAGTGCAGGCCTTCAAGTACACGATCCATGAGACCCTCAAAAGTAGCTGGGGCATTGCATAGGCCAAATGGTATTACTTTAAACCGCCATAAACCCCACCCGTGTGAAAAGGCTGTCTTCTCTTTGTCCTTCTCTGCAACCTTGACCTGATGATATCCTGCCTTCATGTCTAGGGTGAAGAATCACTTAGCACCTGACAGAGCATCCAGGTCATCATTTCTTGGCAAGGGGTATGTGCCGTTCACTGTCATATCATTCAGGGCTCAATAATCTACACAGCTCCTTACTGAGCCATCCTTCTTCCTTACCAGAACCACTGCTGGACTTTTCTATCACTCCTTGACTTTGGAGATCCTCCATCACCTCCATTTCTTGCCATTGGGCTGGTGCCATCCTCCGCACTGGCTGTTTAATCGGGTGGTGATCCCCCCCGTCTATTCTATGCTCCACCAGACCAGAGCACCCCAAGTCTAGGTCTCCAGTGGAGAAAACATCAGCAAATTTCATCAGCAGCTGCCTCAACTTCAGCACATGTGGGCCATCCAGGCATTGGCAGCTCCTTGAGAAAGGGTCTTGTAAGTACTCTGGCAGATACCCATCTTCTTTGACTACACTCCTTTTACAGGCCTACCTCTGGTGCCACTCAGGGTCCACTGCATGCCACAGTCCTACAATTTCTCCCTCACTGATTTTCTGTGGTTCAGGGGAGAAACTGGCAACCACAACCGGCACTTCACCTGTATCTGTTTCCACCAGAGATCTCCCCACCATCACTCACGCCTTTGTCTTGCACTGTACATCAGGCTCCACCACCCCTAAACAGCTGTCAAAAGAGCCGCTCACCTTACACTAGAGCAACAATTTTGATTTTGGGGGTATCACTGCAGTGTGGAGCTCCCTCACCTCACCACCAGAACTGGTACGTTTTACTGCTGTGACGGAAACCGACCTTCCTTGAACCTTCAGCTTCATGGAGCAGAAGTCCAGCTCACATCCCATGGACATCAGATAGTCCAGACCCAGAAGGCAAGGATCCTCCATGTCAGCCATGTAGACTGGTAGAGTAGCCTCTTGCCCTGTCACTTCAATCCAGACATCCAGGGGTTCCCTCAGTTCTGTGCAGTGCCCAGTTACGCCACACAGTTGTTCTGATGACTCAGGAAGGTACCGATGATGTAACACATCAGGCCTCACAAAAGTCTGCTCTGAGGCCGAATCAATCACCAGGGAACACTTCTTTCCATCTATCCTTTCGTCTATTCGCAGTGTCGATTGACGTTCTCTTGCATTTTTCGGTGGTGGGGTGACTTGGGAAAAGCTGGCTGGTGGTTGCCCCTTAACACCAGCCTCCATTAGTTTTCTGCTTTTTCCCGGTCTTCTGGAGCCTTCTTCTCATCATCCTTTTTCTTCTTCAGACACTCAGAACTGAAGTGTCCCACCTCACTACATGTCCAATATGCTTTTGTTCCAGTTGAAAATTTCCTTGTGCTGCTCTGTTCTTGCTCCTTCTTCCATTTGTGACAATCCTCCTTTTTGTGTCCTGGCTTCCTGCAGAACCAGCAGCCTCCTCCGGTCTTCTTCCGTTCCCTCTTTCTTTTGTAGCAGTCTTCTTTACTGTGTCCTGGCTTTTCACAGTACCAGCAACTTCCTACAAATTTTTCTGTTTCGCATACCTGCCCCTTTCTTGCCTTGAATCCTGCACTACAATCTGCCTGAAAAGTGGATGTACTGGACCTGACATAGGACTCAAATTCTAGAGTCCTAGCTAGTGCTTCTTGCATGCTTCTTGGTTGTGCCTGCTTTACTTGCACTTTCAACTCTGCACTATCAAGAGCATCGATGAACTAGTCCCTCAGAAGAATAGCCAACAGGTTAGGTGCTGCTCCAGGGTACACCTTGTATGCCATGCTCTCCAGGTCATGAGCAAGCTGCTGTAGGAGTTCACCTTGAGCCTGTATACGGCTCAGGAATCTTGCTCTGTAAACCTCAATCTGGTACATGGTCCTATATCTGCGCTCTAGCACTTGTACTAGTGACTGACAACTGTTCCTCTCCGTCACTGACATCTGGCCCCCAATTTCCACTGTGGCACCCTGAAGGCTAGTAGCAAGTTGCACTGCCCTCTGTCTATCATCTGAACCATTCAGATCCGCAAGTAACTCAAACTGTGCACGGTAAGCTTCTCAAGATACTCTACCATCAAATTCCTGAGGTTTCTTTTTAACTGGACCCCCAGTATAGCCATGCACTTCACTGGTTTGGGGCCTGATAACTGGGGCATCATAAATAAGTCCAGGACTTAAATGTCCTACATTTTGATTATTCATACCTTTAGATACTTGGGATCCATCAAGATTCTCCATACGCTGTCCATTCTTTTCATATGCTTCCTGTACACTAACCTGAAGCTCGGCAGTGTAATATTTCTCTACAGCCTCAATTTTCTCACTAATTATCTTCACACTGTCGACTACATGCTTCAACTGGCTATCTACATGCTGTCTGCACTCTGTCACTATTTCCTCACTAATTGTCTTCAGCTGGTTGTTTACATGCTGCTTACACTTCATCACATTATTGCTTACCTCATACTTCTGCTGCTCTAGTTTGGCATCTACTTCCTCCTTAAGCTGTTGCTGTTCTTTCTTCACTTCCCCCATGAATGCATCTAGCTGTCCTTGCACCCTCAGCTGTACTTCCCTCTGTTGCTCCTATAATGCCTCTTGAAGTTGTTCATATCGTTCTTTTTGTTCTTCACATTGTGCCTGTAATTGTTCTTTGAGTTCTTTCGTTTGTGCCTGTAATAGCTTCATGATTGCAGCCAATGACACCTCGTCCTCCTGCCCAGCTCGAGATCTTGTCTGCACACCTACCTCCATATTGAAGGTTAGACTCACTGCAGCTATAAATAATCCCACTCCTGACACCAGTGTTACGTCGCCACCCTACACTGCCGAAGGCTCCAACAGCAGTAGTCCAGTATGGGAAGGACGTTGCCCAGTGAGTTGTTCTTCTAGAGGCAGCCTTTCGGTGTACTATACACAGGATCAGCTCAGGCGTCGTATATAAACGGTGGCTTCTTAAGTTCACTTTCTTTTTTCAAATAATTACACTTAATGCTTTCCAACTTCACTTCACTATTCCCACAAGCACTGGAGCTATACAGACATTACTAATTGCAGCTACACATAATGCTTGACAACATTTCACTATTTTTCACAAGTACCGATGATATACAAACTTCAATAACCACCATTTGCCAACAACACTTCACTGTTTTCACAAGTGATGAAAATACGGAAACTTCACTGAGACTGCACCGACACTCAAACTGAACTGAAAACCGACTGAACTTGCTCTAGTCTCTTCCCCACCCTTATATAAGCTTGCATTGTACTAGAATGATCTACTTCATAGTTCTGGTGTATTCCAGAGAAAAAGAGCACAGTTACCAACTCGGAGACAACCAAAACATACCAGAGCTCTGCCACACTGCACAACACTCTAAATTATTTAGCAAACAAACTTAAATCAAATTACATGATATAACCCGCCGCATCCCGGCAAATATTTCACCAATGACCCCCACCCAATCCTGGCAGATTATCAAAAAGTTTTTTTTTTTTTTTTTTTGGCAAAAACCTCCGTTTTTTATAAGAAACATCGAAAATTCAGAGAGAAAGTGCTCAGTTGAGTTTAGAAATACCAATACAAGTAACAGTACCCTCACCTTGGTACCATGTTCTCTCAGGCCAGGCTCCAGAGAAGACGTTTTCCTGGGAGGGGTAACTATTCCAAACCACTCATTTTATGTAAATATTTATTTATTTGGTACGAATTTGTATGTAGTACAAAAGTATATTGGTTTTCACACAATAATATAGGCAATATAAGCATTGTTCAC
Source organism: Coenobita brevimanus (assembly GCF_032717465.1). NCBI lineage: Eukaryota > Metazoa > Arthropoda > Malacostraca > Decapoda > Coenobitidae > Coenobita > Coenobita brevimanus. Next base: position 51,497,132 of record NC_137054.1, on the reverse strand, counting down.
TCACCAAACACATCTTCCTTTGCAACGTTATGCCTCATCACCTCTGCTTGTTTCTTCCTCTGGCTTTCCACCTTGGGAATCATTTTCACCTTCAATTTCGTCATTGGAGAGACCATGGTGTGACATGTCTTTACTGGCCAGGTCACTGCTAACAGATGAGTTGCCGAGAAAATGGCATGTGAGGGGGGAGGGGGGTCAGGTGGGGCCACGCATTATCCCCGCCTGGCATTGGGTAGAGGAAGGTCTCCCACAAACGCCTACCAAAAATCACCCATGAAACTTGAAAAATGTGAAAATGACGGACCTTGCAATTGCAAAACATATGGATACGTCGTTGGGCGTCACCGTGACAAACCGTGGCAACATATCCATACGTCATCAGGACGCCTCGGGTTAACAAGCAATCACATAACCTGTGGTGCAGCCGGGGGGGGCCACAGGGGCTTGGGCCCCCCCCCAGAAATTTCTACATGTGTTTGAGAATAGACTCCGAATCTTAAATATCAAATACATGTTTAATTCAGGGTGTAATACTCGGTGTGTCACATATTTGGAGAACTGAAAAAATATGCAATTCTGAGTAAAAAGTCTTGTATACACATATACTTTTTAAGACTTACTTTACTTTAGGTTCGAGACAGATAGTCGAATTTACTCATGGTGAGCCATTGGCGCCTGAACAGGTGAAGAGAGGAGGCAGAAAAGGAAGCAAGAAATGTGTGCCACTCTGCAAAATTTTCCTTTTTTTTTTTTATGTACCTTATGACACATTATGTTCAAAGCGGGAAACTCCGCTACTAATAGATTTCTGTAATTAACTAGTTTAGGAGTACCTGTGGGCATGTAGGTCTACATGTGGCAGAAGTGGCAAGAAAAATAAACTATCGTGACAACGTTTACCAGCCATCAGCTGAGTGTCATCCTCTCATCACCTGCCTACGCCATCGGTCATCAGTCAACTGTCATCAGATCGTGTTGCACCAGTGACCAGTCCATACAACTTGCTAATTACGCTACTTGCACGCTGTACTGTGACAAGAAGTTAAAAGACTTATTTCGCTGGTTTCCCTGGATCACTTTATTATGAAACGGAAGCAGCTGCAGCATCAGGTGTATTGGACTTCATGAGTTCAAGTTCTAAAAGGTCACTTTATGTTTAGCAAATGCATTACATTGTAGAGGATATTATTGCTGCCAGTAATAATAACGAATGATGATGTCATGCAATGAGCTCTACATAAGTGTAGGTGCACACAGAAACTGGAAGCCAATGATTGCTTAAGATTTTCCTTGTGATATATTTCAGGCTTTAGCTACCCGTGCCCTGTGTGGCAACCATTACTGAAGTAAACTAATCATCATTGAACTAAGTGAAGTATTTAACAGACGATGGATTTCATAGACATCAGCGTTTAGTGTGGAAAGTTGGAACATTGCGGGACATGGAGTGAGTTGGTGTGGGCACTGCAATGCCAAATGCCAAGACATTTCCATTTTACGGTGCCCAGTCAATAGCCTTGCCCCAACTTTACAAATGTTGTTAATACTAGTTTTCTATAGAACCAGGAATAATATATGAAAAATGTGCAAATATGAAAGGATAGCATTTTGACCTTTGTAGAATTTCATTTTTGAAAATACACATATTTTGCCAATTTTCCTCTCCCACGGTCAGTTTTAGAGCTAAAGGTCTACTTTTTGGTGGGTGAAATCTTCAGTTGTTATAGTTTTTGTGATATATCCAGAAAATGCATTTTTACAGCAGGACAATTGTCCCGACTCACCCACCATTTTTTTTTTTTTTTTTTACTCAGGGTGAGTTGGGACAACAATATTATTTGTGATTTTCGCAAGGAAAAACCTACTTTTCATGCATTATATACTACTATATTTTATAGTCTTCTGTATTTATGGTGGTTTTGGGTGTCAGCAAGTAGATATTTTCTCATTTTCAGGTTGCAAAATATATATATATATATATATATATATATATATATATATATATATATATATATATATATATATATATTGAAATACTGGCTGTGGGAATTCAGGTCACCACCACACCCCCAGGAGAGCATACGGAGGGGTAGATGGTGCGCACAGCATGTCCGGTCAATATGGACATAAGTTCACCTGGGCCTCGCACCCTTATTCCCCAGAGTGCGCCCGACAAGACCACCCTAGTCTGAGTGCACTACCTTTCGGGTGAGCTAGCCCTCGGCAGGATAGGGGTGAAGCTGACCCTTCAGCTCCAGGCAGCACCCCAGTGACAGCCAAAAGCCGCGCAAAGCAAGAGACGTCCCATGGCTGCTCTGCCAATAAGAAGATGGCCCATAGCCACTCCGACCAAGAGGCCATGTCCTATAGCTGGGCCCCAGTGATGGCCAAAAGCTGCACACAAAAAAGGCCATGGCCTATAGCCGGGCCGTCAAAGAGGAGACAGCTCATAGCCGCTCCGTCAGGTGCTGCCTACACCCCCTACAGAACCCGTGATGGCCCAAAGCTGCACGAGGGGAGAAACAGGTACACCCCCTCTCTTTCTGCAGTTGCCTCGGAGGGCATGACACAGGCAACAGCCCATAGCCACGCCTGTAGGCAGGAGACAGCCCATAGCTACTCCTCGTCTGCACATCGCACTCCACACAGAACTTCAGCGATGGCCTACTGCCATGCCGACAGGCAAGCAACGGCCCATAGCCATGCTTCATCTGCATTCCCGTCAGGGAGTCAGGCCTCTGTGATGGCCCAAAGCCGCATTGACAGCGAAGGGACAGCCCGTAGCCGCCCTCCGTCTGCTGCTCAAGGGAACCCAGCGACAGCCCATAGCCGCACCAGGAAGGGACGCCAAAGTCCCTCGCCCCCTGTGACTCTGCAATGCGAGGGCGACCTGCAATTAGCCCTGCCTACCAGCAGGGGCGCAGGCCGCTCCTCTGTTCACCCAGACCGAGACAACCTCCAGGAGGAGGAATTCTGCTCCAAGGACTGGTGAAGAGGCCTGATTTTGTCCGCGGGGCTCTTCTCCATCCAGTCGGCCCCCGAGGAGGAACTCCACCTGATGGACTGCGGCTGGGAGCGACACCGCAGCCCCAACCTGATGGCGACACCACGGGCAGGAGACCGCAGCCAACGGGCCTCTGAGGGGGCCCCCAGGACCCCGGGGTGAGACCTCACCCCTCCTCAAAGAAAGCGACGCCCTTCCTCCACCAGGCACCTAAGGGAGTGCTTCCAGGATCTGTTTGGCCCGAGTCCTAAGGGCCAGACCCCAGTTCCAAGCCCCGACAGTGAGGGGCCTTTCACCACACCCAGTCCAAACCCTCGACGAGAGACGACGTCCCTCCGAGTGGTCCCGTGGCCGCTGGACAAAGGGATTCCTGAAGGTATTCTGCCTACCCCAGGCCGACGACTGTGAGTCCCCAAGCCTCCCCCCTTCCCCTTTGCCCGATCAATGACATTACCTAAGAGTGACGGTGATACATGGCACCTACAGGCCAACAGTGAGAGGCAAAGACTGTGCGGTGTAAGTGAATAGTGGGATTCAGTAAAGTGAGGAAAAACACCTGAGACAGGCATATCCATTCTGTGCAAGACGAGAGGCAAAACTCAGTGTCATTATTACAACTCTGTGTCAGTGTAAAGCCACCCTGTGTGAATCAAGAAACAAGTTAGTGACATCACGCATATAACCATCGTTAAACAGGAATCAGGGTCATTGTCAGAGTAAATGTCCCTGAACTAGTAAAACCTATATTTTGACTTCCCACTGGAAACGAGCCCCTCGTGCAGGGATTGTAAAAGTTGTGTATTACCTCTCGACCCAGACTAAGACTCATGTCTACCTAGTATCCTGTGTGATACTCGAAACCTACCTGCCACCCTATGTATTAATTTTGTTTAGCATATTGTGTAAACTGTCTTCCTGTTCTATAGCAAAGAATTTGTCAATATACGTGTAAGGTTGTTGCCCTGTGTTTTTATGCCCTGTTCCTCTCATACTGTGTCTAAGCTCCGGTCTAAAAAGGAAACCCAGCCACACTCTAGGCTTTCTTAGGACGGGAAGCCAACCCAAAAAACCTAGCATAACATATATATATATATATATATTGGTATAGTGTTGAAAGTAGGGAAAAGGAGTTGTAAAGTGAAACTTTTGGAAAGGAGACAAACTGAGAAATGAAGCTGGCCAGTTTGTGATGATATACTGTATACTGATGATTTTTGGCAGTATATCATTGGTGGACCTGTCTTATTAGCAGGAACTGTACCTTTTATGATGCAAGAGGTGGGCAAAGCCTTTCATGATTATAGAAAGCATACAGGCAACTTAGTGAAACTCTTATGTATAGTGCAGTGCGTCCTTAAATGCGAGGCGTGGGAGGGAGGGGGGTTAGGTTTATGATAGAAGAGTTGTGAGGTACGATGGGATTGGAGTGCATTGGTGTTGTGGTGAGGAGGGGTAGATTGAGAAGGTTTGGGCATGTGGAGAGGATGGGGAATGATAACTGGGTGCAAAAACTAAGTGCTAATGTTAGGGATAGGGTTGCAAGAGTTTGACTGAAAAGGACCCGGGACAAGGTCACTGAGTGTGTGTTTGATTTTTTGTTTTATTTAAGTATTTTGAGGTAATAAAAAAAATCAACAAGATGGGTGATTTTGCCAGACATCAACCCAAATGATGAAATGCATTGTGTTTTTATATTTCTTATGGTTAGTCATTGTGGACCTACCCTAATTATATTTCTGGCTGCACCCCTGCACATAACTAAAACATTATAGAGAAAAAGAGCACAAAAATTAATGCATAACCTACGAAACAACTACGTTCACAAACAGCAGGCAAACTGGCAACTCTGACTCGTACCGGAGCTACGGTACGGGAAACGTCGAGAAACATCTCGGCTATCTTACTGGCAAATCTTGCTTCTTAACAGTATGCTTTTACTGTTGTTGTATTACCTCAGTCTGTCTGATCGAACAGTCCCATTGACCATAGGCAAGCAACTGCTACTGTAGGAGCCTCTTAGGCAGTGAATCGACTTTCCCATATAAAAGGCAGCACCTTATCAGAGCGAGGCACGGGAAATAGAGTGGAGGTTTTGTTCCTGGATGGACGTTGCATTTGCGTCTCTCCATCCAATTACTGGGGGCACCGTAATAGCCTCCACGTCACCCTGTTACTTGGTTATGTTTTTTTTTTTTTTCGGAAGATTAACAGAGGAAAAAACTAATTATATAAAAAAAAGTCTGTGCACCAGAATAAAGGCGTCCTCCGTTTATAAAAATCTGTAACAGTTGGACTTAAACTGCTGTAGGTTGAAGTTTGAGGGGAAACTAATCTGGAGAAACGAGTTCCAAAGAGAAACATTTATGGGAATAAATGAATTCTGACAGGCAGAAGTTCTGCAATATGGCAGTGTGACAGTCAAGTCATGACTGCTACCAGATGCCCGTGTCGCACGAGGGAAGGCGTGGAGAGGTGGCACAATGGATGCAGTTTCGTATGAGCATTTGCCATAACTGTATCAGTAATAATGCAAGGGATACAACATTCCGTCTTAGTTGTAGGGGAGGTAGTTCATTTACAGTTGCTGGGTTAATGATTATTCTTATAACTTTGTTCTGAATTTTGTCCAGTTGTTTTAATGCAATCTCTCGACATTCACTCCTTAAGGGTAAGAAATAATCGAGCGGAGAGAGCACATGACTCATGAATTATTGCTAACTGCTCGTCAGTGAAAAAATTACGGATTCTGTGCAATAATCCAAGTTTCTTTGAGGCGGTTTTATCAAGTGATCTAACATGAGAGGTCCAACTTGAGGATATCGGGAAGCGAAACACAAAGAACTTCAGTACTTTCAGAGACAGGAATAGTGGTTGCACTGAAGGTAATATAGGAATCAAGCAATATTTATCTATTGATAAATTGAATACGTTTTTCTTTTTTTTCTTTTTTCTAGCACTAAATGAGGCAGTGTTATTATGTCCCCAGTCAGTTATCTTAGATAATTATGTATTGATTTATGGAGATCACTGTGGTGAGTTGGGAGTTAGAGATATCAAATTTTGTGAATGGATGTTTAAGTGTGAAGGAACTGTGAAGTGCTCTGTCATCTGCATATAAGTGAAAGAGATTATGGGTAACAGATCACACACACCACAAAGCCAGTCAGGAGACAGGACGTGTGTGCTGGGCATTCCCCAGGTCCTGTTCTCCCCACTTACTCTTTTTTAATCAGCCCATACACCACTGACCGGGCTAATGTATGGCCCGGCCTGCACTATATGTGCAGGGAATCTTTCAACGAACGAACGAACGGGTAACAGATAAGAGATCATTGATGTGAATGAGGAACGGGTTTGGAGCCCTGACTGATCCTTGTGGCACGCCGGCATTAATCGAGTGGCAATTGGAGTATATATCATCTACCTTTACTCTTATCTCTCTGTTGCTGAGATATGAGGAAATCAGTGGGAAAGATGACAGACCGTGGCAAGGGAGCTTGGAACAGTGCCACTCTCCATCAGTTGACCAACACAGGTTTATAATGTTGCTCAATTGACTGATAGATGATATGAGTAATGAGACTGAGTATACCAACAGTGGATTTTTCGTGGCGAAAACCATACTGTGTCATTCATTAAGTTGTTGAATTCAAGATGATTAATAATGAGCTTATTAACGACAATCTCAAATACTTTCCAAGAGAAGATGTGATAGCTTTTGGTCTGTAATCAGAGGGATCAGACGAACATTCTCTCTTCGGAACTGGGTGGATATTGGTTTCTTTCCAAGAATTTGGGAATGAAAAAACACGTACCCATAGTCGGAACAATTTAGCTAGAACAGGAGCAAGTTCTGGGGAACACTTTTTCAAAACGATTGGAGGAATTCCATCTGGACCTAGAGATCTGTTGGTTAGTAAGTTGATTGGATGGATTTTACGTATCTAGTTTGTATCTTTAGTGAAGCAATTGCGAGAGAGTCAAGTTCTAGAACAGGAACATTCTGACTGACTTCTTCTAACGTAGAATCTCTGGCAGATGTACTGTCAAGGATGTTAGCTTCGTGGGTTATTTACAGTGTTTCCATCTGAAGATTTTCGTGGGGAAGTGGGTGATGACTTGTTAAAGTTATTATTGAAAGAAGTGAGAGTTCACCATAGTATTCTATTGTCATTAGGATTATTTAATAGTTTAGATGCTTGGTTGTCAAGAAAATTTGATTTGGTGAGATTTATTACTGCTTTTCGTGGATTCTTGCAATCTTAAAGTGACTGAGGGATTCGGTAGTTTTCGGCTTCATGTATGAAGTATATGCTAAAGACTTCTGGGTCGTTGCTGTGGCACAATTGCTGTCCAACCATTTTGGGATGTCAGATCTTTTTCTGACTGGGTATGAACAATTCCATGCCAGCTTGTAGGAGGTCATTAATATGGGACTGGGTAGAATTGATGTTAGCGGTGAAAGAAGACTGCCATGGAATATCAGCAGGATAATTTATAAATTCAAACCATTCTGCCCTGTTAAAGTGCCATCTCCCTGACTGGTTCAGAAAGGGGAGGTTTGGGGCAACTGACTAATGAGGCTTTGATGAGACTGTGGTCGGGGGGTCCAAGTGGTGACAGTACCTTTATCCTGTATTGATCTGGGTTTTTTGTCAGGAATAGGTGCAAGAGATAGGCGTTATGGTCAGGAATATCTGATATATATATATATATATATATATATATATATATATATATATATATATATATATATATATATATATATATATATATATATTTACCAATTGCGCGAGATTAAACGATTCTGCAAACAGCTCGCATTCTAAACAAGTATCGTCAGTCCTGGCAGAATGCAATAACCAATCTACATTATGGACGTTAAACTCACCCAAAACAGTAATTTCAGTATTAATAGTGAGGTTAAGGTTGGTCAGCTGTGTGGATATGGAATCAAATATATTGGGTGCTGAAGAAGCACTGGGGGTGCGATAAACTATACAGATATATTTGGTTATATCAAGGTAATTTAGTTTGTAAATGAGTCATCAAAACTAGTAGAAGTGAAGTTGATGACTGTGTCAGTTGCGTATTCAGATTTAATATAGTAACAATTGCCACCTTTGTTACAAAAGTTAGTGAGAAGATTGTAACCAGGAAAACTATATGGAGATGAGTGAGTATAGGGAGAGATTTGGGTATCTATGAGGAATAAGGCAAGGGAGGCTATAGATTCAAGTAAGAATGAACAGCATTTAGATTGGTACTAAGGCCACTGATGTTGGTAAAAGATAAGGCTGAACCCGCACGTCTTCACTGAGAGGGCATGATTTGTGGTGGCAGCAGCCGTTGTCGGCACAGTTGCTTGAGGACGACCAGGAGAGGTCTGTGCCGCCAGCCCTACCCTGCCGGTGGTGGCAATACGTGGTACCACATAATTTGCTGATAATACTGCAGCGGCCATTGCTAAAGGAGGATGAAAATAGATGTGATGTCTAATGTGCACGTAGTGTGGTGCAAACATATGAAGGTAAATGTTTATGAAAGTGATGATGAAAACACTGAAAATGTTCAGTAACAGGTCCTGAGGTTGGTGAAACGGAAGCTCCAGTCTCCCTGTCACCAGCTTGCCATCCATCTCGGGCGTACTGCCCTGTTCGACTGGTGCCACACTCTACTTACTCCCTGTTTAACGAAACTCAAATTATGTATTATTTCCCTGACCCAGCAGGCGATCGGACTCGCGTCCTTTCGGGAAGCAGGACACCTCTCAAACCAGTCGACCTCTATCTCTCCCAGCGAAAAAACTATACTATATTTACTCCGACCTGGCCTAAAATCGCCGTTTCCCCATCTTCAGTACTGAGTTGTGGCTATGGATTAGCATTTAAATATGCTGCTTGTCACAAAGAAGTGGCAAGTGCCGTAGTATTTTCTGCCATTAAATTTGCAAAAGAACGAAAATCTGGGCCAAGTTAAGGTGAAAGACCTATAACCGTTTCTTTAATCTCTCTCCTCACAATCGCCTCCCCACACCTCAGGAAAATAATCTGACACTGGCAAAAAAGGACGAAGACAAATAAGAAGAAAAAAGAAAAGGAAGAAAAGAAAAAGACCCCCAGAGTTGATGGGCTTAAGTCTTTCTCCCTTCACTAGGATGACCTGGATTATAATTTATTCTTGCTTTTTCAGACGATTTTGTTCTTTACGCTGGAGAGAGATTTTTCGAAGTGGCGCAGTTTTGATGGACCCTATTTGTACAAGACCTCTTTCCTTAACTGGAATGAAAACCGCCTGGAGATTTAAAAAAAAAAATAAATAAATAAATAAAAAATAAAAAACGCACACCGGTTTGACGAGCTTAACCTACTCACTACGATGACGTCTTTTGTAGCCTAATCTTGCCACTTCCAGACTGTTTTATTCAGCTTATGACAGCCTTGTGGAAATGGAGGGGTTAGATAGAGCCTTCATTAACCCCTTCACTACTGTACTCTTTTTAGCTTTACTTTGCCCCAGATTTCTACGCTTTGCTACCCACGGTATTTCACGCAACTCCGTGGTAGAACAAGATAATACTACGACTCTACATCATTTCTACTGCATTTCTGCGTAACCGGCATCATGTTCCTGTCACAGCTCAGTATTCGGGATTGAGAGATGGCAATTCGGGGGCCAGCTTCGAGTGCAAAGTGTACAGGTGGCTCACCTAAGCTGAATAAAATCATCTGTTAACAAGAATTAAGCGCAAATGCTGTCATTGTATTGAAGGGGTTTAACTGCAGTTGTGATACTTACCTACTCCTGCCTCCTGAAGCAGATGACTTTTTTGTCCGTTTATTCTTCGTACCTCCAGTTACTTGTGTTATTTGCAGACACAGTCTATAATGTTGCAGTTTCCCTCCACCCCTCCACAACCTGTTATCGCCCCCTAGTCTACATAAATCGTTTGAAAGTAGTAATACCAATAGAAGGCCTAGTTGTAGTTGTAGTCCCAAGTCCACCTGAACGTGAGCCCAGTGGACTGGAGGCTAAAGTTGCCCTTCTCTTGCAGTTACCTAGACCCATTTCGCGAGATATAAAGGAGGCGTGTGTATAGCTGGGCAGCAGCTGTCATATTGATGCCATCGCATGAAGGCGTCCCTCTCCAGCACTAGCCTGTATGAAGGTAATAAGAATATAATTATAAACTATGGCATCAGAATGAAGAAGGTGAATATGGCTAACGGCAGATTACTGCATTCAACTGACTGACAGGACAAACGCAATGAACCCCTCATTTCCATCACGTACTTTCACATTCATGACGTTATTTCTTATTGACCTTCGGATAAACTTCTCAAAACTTTTGGGTTGATTAAATAGCCTTCAGTGTCTTCACCGTGTGGACTCTTTCCTGATGTGAATGCTGCCTCCTGCTGATGGTAATACCAGGATACATAGCACGTCCTTGTGTGGGTTCATTGCTAAGCTGATACTGTCACCTGCTGATGGTAATACCAGGATACATAGCACGTCCTTGTGTGGGTTCATTGCTAAGCTGATACTGTCACCTGCTGATGGTAATACCAGGATACATAGCACGTCCTTGTGTGGGTTCATTGCTAAGCTGATACTGTCACCTGCTGATGGTAACACCAGGATACATAGCACGTCCTTGTGTGGGTTCATTGCTAAGCTGATACTGTCACCTGCTGATGGTAATAACAGGATAATAGCACGTCCTCGGGTTAAACAGCTTGAGGCTTTCAGTTAGATGACTAGTTTTACATATTTCATTCAGCAGGCTGGTTATCTACTCTCAAATATTCTGGACAACAGAAGCCTAGCCTTGGGTTCCTACACCTTCAGTGGGGGTAGATGGCACTGACTGTGTTTTCTTTCTTATCCTTTTTACCAATATCCGTCCCGGCGGGTTATTCAGATATCTAAAAACTGTCACATCAATCTTTTTTTTCCATCTTACCTAACCCTCTGACGATGGGGACAGCTTTAGTATTTTATCTGTCAGTAACAGACGGTAACTTTATTTATCTGAGGATGAGGAAGAGTAGCCTGCCAGTTTTCAGGTTTTTACTATATTTCCAAGCAAAACTTTTCTTATAAATATCAGTATATAAAAACGAATGATGTTGATCACTTGCTTGCTCTCCAAACTCTATTCTCGTTGACATAAGAGGTTTCATACTACTGCTACTCCTAATGATAGTATAATCAACATCGTCATCATCATCATCATCATCATCTGGTCTTTTGCTTCGTGTGAGCGCCAGTTCGTCCAATGGAATTTCTTAAAGCTGGAGACACTTTTGCACCTTGGTAATTACAAGAATTTTGACTCTATCAATAATACGGTACACATTTTTCCTCGTGAGGTATTTACCATATTACACTTCAATATTTATCTGTCTGATATCGATAGAATTTTTTTTTACGTTGACAAGGTCTGGCTTAGTAACGCGCAGTAGAATTTTCAACCCATCAACCAGGGAACGTAATATTTATTGTATCACGGTTGTGTCCTGATGACTTTATTCAGCTTAGCGTAGACTTTTCGTATTAGTAGTAGTAATAATACAGTAGTACTAGTAGTAGTAGTAGTTGTTCTTGTAGTAGTAGTAGTAGTAGTGGTGGTGGTCGTCGTTTTTGTTGTTGTTGTTGCTACTTCAGCTAACATAAGTTGGAGGAGGTTATACTATCACTCCAGTTTCTCTGTTCGTACTCATGCTCATGGGCCAAGGAAGAGTTTATTAAACTTTGATGGGGATCTGAATTGGGTCCCGATTTTCAGGACGGTTCATGGTTTGTTTGTCCATGAGATATCTCAAAAATTTATCGATGGATTTAGATGAAATTTTGTGGATATGCGGGTCACTGGCCCATGATTAAATTGGCAGAGATCTTAGTTGTCTGGTATAGGCGTTGGTGGAGGTATGCGCTCTCTCAGTGTTGTTTAGTTGTTGTTTTTGTTGTTGTTGTAGTTCCAGTTTCATCTAAAACGTGAACCCAGTGGACTGCAGACTATAGCTGCCCTTCTTCCACAGACCACCATCCTCCTTTTGGGGGGATAAGGAGGACAGTGAGAGACGTTTGCCTAACCAGGCTATTTCACCTCCAAGTTATATCGGTGCCACCACATGAAGGCGTCCCTCTCCAGCACAACTTTTCGTCCTACAAGGGTCAGATATTGATATTAGTTCCGCCTCCACTACAAGAGGTTTCTCTAAGATGAATAAAATCGTCAGGTGAAATTAAGAATAGAATTAAAAAAAAAAAAAAACTCACTATGACTCAAGTAGTTAGAGCGTGACAGGAAAAAAAAAAAAATCACTGACGGAGATAAGTTACGAAATATCCCAAGTCAGCAAAAATACAAACCCTAGTTGCTTTTTTACACTCTCGTCTGACGATTGGCACTGCTCACAGCGGCAGTGTTTCATCCGATAGGATGGAACACATCCTATCCATTTCTCCTTTTTTCTGAAACCTCCATTCTAGGCGATATCAATGTTCACCACCACCTTTGGCTCTCCCCTTCTTTCACTGATCCACCTGGTGAACAACCGTACATCTTTTTTGTCCTTAATGACCTAGAGCAGCTTGTACAACACCTTACCCGTATCTCTGACCGAATGGGGAAAGTTCCAACATACTTGACCTCATCCTCACAACTAATCCTTCTCCTTACACTGTTAACCTTTCCTCTCCGTTCGGGTCCTCTGTTCACAGCCTAATCACCTTAACCTGTCCTATCGCTCCTGTAAAGCCTGTGGACCCTTCCAGCAAACGTCGGTTGAGGTATTATCGAACTGCTGATTGGGAGGCCCTCAGGCAGTACTTATTTGATTTTCCCTGGAATGATTATTGCTTCCACGGCCGGGAGCCATCTGAGTGTGCCATGCGCATTACAGAGGTTATTCTCTCGGGCATGGAAGCATACATTTCTTTCTCTTATCCTTTGACTAATGCAAAAAAAAAAAAAAATTGACTTAGTCACGCTTGTTCTGATGCAGTCCACGGCAAGGAGAAGGCTTACAGAAGGTTCCGGAGCCAACCCACTCCTGAATCTCATTCATGTTTCTGCCCGGAATCGTGTTAAGTCTGTTCTTTGCTCTGTTAAAAAAATAACACTTTATTCGTACTAAATGCTCTGAACTCTCCAATTCGAATTATTCCCATTCCTTCTGGCACCTTGCCAAAAATCTTTCTAACAACTCTGCCTCATCATCGTTCCCTCCTCTTTTCCACGCTAATGGTTCTATAGCTATTTCTTCCACTCATGAGGCAGAGTCTTAGCTCAGACTTTCTCCTCCAATTCCACCTTAGACGATTCCGGTGCTGTTCCTCCATCACTTCCCCCCTCTGACTTTCTCATGGCTGACATTAAAATTTCTTCAATTGATTTATTTTCTGCCATCACAGGCCTCTATACTAACAAGGCATATGGGCCTGATGGGGTCCATCCTGTTGTTCTCAAGAACTGTGCTTCTGTGCTTACACCCTGCCTAGGTAAACTCTTTCGCCTTTGTCTATCAACTTGTACCTTTCCTTCTTGCTGGAAGTTTGCTCTCATTCAGCCAGTCCCAAAGAAGGGTGACCACTCCCAACCCTCCAATTATCGTCCAATTGCTTTAACGTCCTGTATTTCAAAAGTTTTCAAGTCAATTCTCAATAGAAAAATTTTAAAGCATCTTTCCTATCACAACCTTCTTTCTGATCGTCAGTACGGGTTCTGTCAGGAACGCTCCATTGGAAATCTTCTCACCTACCTTTCAGACTCCTGGTCATCCTCCTTTCGGGACTTTGGCGAAAACTTTTGCCGTTGCACTTGATATGTCAAAGGCTTGCGACCGAGTCTGGCATAAATCTTTAATTTCCAAACTACCCTCGTGCTGTTTCTATCCGTCTATCTGTGCCTTCATCTTTAGCTTCCTTTCTGGTCGTTCTATAGTTGGTGTTGTAGACGGCCACCGTTCTTCTCCCCCGAGTAGATCTATCAACAGTGGTGAGCCTCGGGGCTCTGCCCTATCACCAACTCAGTTCCTTTTATTCATCAATGACCTTCTAAGCTGTACATCTAACCCTATCCACTCATATGTCGATGACTCCACCCTTCATCTTTCCATTCGTTTCCCGCAGCGTCCATCTCAGCAGTTACTTTAACAAACAGGGATGAGGCTATGACACACCTAATGTCTAAGTTGGCTCATAACTCTGATTGGGGTAAAAGTAATCTTGCTGTTTTTATTGCATCAAAGATTCAGCTCTTACTTCTATCAACCCGACAACATCTTCCACGGGAGTACCCCCTGGCTTTTAATACTATCCAGCTTAATCCTGGATCACCTTTAGATATACTTGGAGTGTCATTCTCTCTGGATTTATCTTGGAAAGAAATCTGCTTCCAAGAGATTAGGTGTGCTAAGCCAACTCCCTGCCTTCTTTACTCCTGCAGAGTAGTTGATTTTATCTATGTATGTACTGCCAGATGCCTTAATCCCTTAAGGGGTGCCCACAAACTAATCACCTCCATGTCGCCCTGTCCCCTGCCATTTCACTGCCCTGCTTCCAGCTTACACCCCCCTCTCCCATAAACCTCTCCACTCCATCCCTCCATCTCATCCTTGGCCTCCCCCTCCCTCTCCCTCCTTCCACCTCACTCACATAGACTCTCCTCGTCAGTCTCTCACTCTCCATCCTCTCCACATGGCCAAACCGCCTCAGTGTGTTTCTCCTAACGCTTCCTATCACATCCACACCCACACCACAACGCTCCTTCATATCCTCATTTGTCAGTCTGCCTGTCTGTCCATGTCACTCCACATGCTCCTCTCAAATAACTCATTTCCACTGCTCTTACTCTTGACTTCTGTCTCTCCAACAAGGTCCAAACTTCACTTCCATACATTAAAGGTGGCATCACAGTACTGTCATGTAGTAACTTTTTCACTTCCATGCTCACTCCCCTGTTTCTTATCACTGCTTTCAAGGAAACAGCAACCTCTCTTCCTTGTTGTACCCTTTCAAACACTTCACCCTCCAAACAAGTACTTAAACGCTCTCACATTTTCCATTTCCACATATAGCTCTTCTCAATAGGGTGGAGTCAAAAGCTTTTCGTCTAATTAACTCTCCTCCTCTTACTGGCTCCCTTCTACCTCTGCCCCTTTGTTGCACTGTTGGATCTTCATCACTTTTCTGTCGCTACTTCAGTGGTCACTGCTCCTCTGAACTGTCTGCTTGCATCCCTCCACCTCTACGACGGGCGCGTAGCACCCGTCTAGCGACAAACTCTCATCCCTTTTCTGTCCAACTCTCTATTGCAAGACTTAACCGTTACTCCCAGTCCTTCATTTATGCAACAGGTCAACTCTGGAACTGTCTCCCTCTGTCTGTATTTCCTACTTCCTATGATCTCCAGTCTTTCAAACGCAGTGTGTCCAGGCATTTCGAAACGAACGGATCTTGAATTTGGCTCTTTTTTGTACTGTTTTTGTTTTTTTCTTAGATGGAACGGTTTGTGGGCTCCTGGCCTTTGGTTCCTTCTTCCTTGCATTAAATTAAAAATCACTGGGCATACTGCTGAGTGGATGGTGATTGGTTCGCCCACAATCACATTTAATCTTTTCCTCTGTCTTCAGGGCCCTATCTCATCCCACCTTTACGTGAGAATAAGAAACAGGATAATGATGATGGCATGCTGGTGATGACAACATCGATGGAATAGCCTGTAGAAGCCAGGAAACAAAATTTCAAATGAAACAACATTGCTAACCTGGATATGTAACCTGGGGTCTTCTAGACACCATGCCCCCCAAAGTATTTTTTATACTCGTGTGTGTGTGTATATATATATATATATATATATAGATATATATATATATATATATATATATATATATATATATATATATAGATAGATATATATAGAGATATATAGATATATATATATATATAGATATAGATAGATATATAGATATAGATATATATAGATAGATATATATAGATATATATATATATATAGATAGATAGATATATATATAGATATATATATATATATATATATATATATATATATATATATATATATTAGGTGGGGGCACTCACCATCCACTCACTTGATGTAGTGCTGCTCTTGGGTGTCTACCCTTTCCCCTCCTCCATCCTTCTTTCCATCCATCCTCTTCTGTCTGTCTTTCCTTCATTCTTTCCTCTTTCTTCTGCCTGCGGGTGACTTTACACTCCCTCTTCTGTCTTTCTTTCCTTCATTTTTTCCTCTTTCTTCTGCCTGCGGGTGACTTTACACTCCCTCTTCTGTCTTTCTTTCCTTCATTCTTTCCTCTTCCTTCTGCCTGTGGGTGATTCTACACTGAGTGACAAGCCAACTATTTTCCTGTACACCAGGAAACCATTTACTACGCTGGGTGGTAACCATATAACCAAATTTTGGCTCCTGGTGGTTTAGTGGGTAATAAAGGTGCTCCAATCGCATTGAGACGGTGAAGGTTTATATCCAAGGGGTGGATATATATATATATATATATATATATATATATATATATATGTGTGTATGTGTGTGTGAGTGTGTGTGTGTGTGTGTGTGTGTGTGTGTGTGTGTGTGTGTGTATGTATGTATGTATGTATGTTTGTATACCTTCCTGGAACTGGCTCTGATTTTGCTGTTTTGGAGCCATTGGGGTCTGTCAGACCCCAGATCATCTAACATGTTAGGTCATTGGTCATTCCTTGTGTGCAGTTAATTTCCATTTGCTGTTTTTTTCCTTTTCTTTACAGGAAGTCCCAACACTGGTCTACAGCAGGTGATCCAAGAGGTTAAGATATTAACTTCCAGTTTTGCTAAGGTTAAAGTTAAAATTAGCATATACAGCATTTTTCACAAATTTCTAAAAAATATTTTTTTATATAAACTTTATTTTTTCTTTTGACCTGAATGAAAGAAAATGGCATGAATTATTTGTCTATTAAAGCACTTTCAAATAAATAAAACGTATGTATTTTTTTTTATTCTCCTTAGGGTCTGTGAGACCCCGGGTTGCCTAATGTGGGTAAAAAAAAAAAAAGATACCTCTCCAGGGTTACGAATAACCCCAAAGCCACATCCCGCACCTCCAAAGATTTTCACGCAACTCATTTTTAAACACAGTTTCTCACACTTGACTTCTGAAAGAGACCTGCTTAGGCCTGTGTATCCAGCTCTGCACTGTCAACTAAATATGCAGTGGCAGTCAGTATAATTTTGTCTGATTGTATTATGGCTTTATAGTCATACATCAGATTCTGATCTTTCCAAGCTTTATCTAAATTAATTTCAAAATGCAAAACTGATTTTGATTCAACTACATACTGGGGTAAAACATTCCAGTTATTAATAACTCCATTGCAAAATGAGTTTTTTACTCTTATCCAGTTCTATTCTTTTGTAACTTTGCTTGTGATGTCCTTCCATGGTCTGGTCTCCTCTCAGTCCAAAAATATCCCGGCACACTGCCATGAACTCCACACAAAATCTATGTTTCAATCATATCACCTCTTGCTCTCCTATATGCCAATGTGGGTAATTCTCACTGAGCTTCATAATATGAAGAGGCTTTCTCATGGGTACCACCGCGTAATTTATGTATCCGCCGCCAGGGCGGCACTGGTATAGCGGCAGCCATGTTACACCACGCCTGATGCCCGCGTTTTTGTACTGAGCTGCTCTGTGGGTTTTTGAAAGCAGCTGATGATTCCGAGAAATATAGTGCCATGGTCCACTGTGCAGCTTACGGATACAAAAATGGGCACAGGAATTCATCGCAGAGAGATGGCTTTACTAAAATGCCCGCCGCCAGACCACCCACCCCGCCACCCCCCACCTTACCACCGGGCCACCACCACCCCACCACCCCAGGAAGAGACAACGGGGGGGCTAATGACCCAGGGCAAGAGGGTCACCCGCCCACTACTGACCTGTGCCCCTTTTCCCCGCAACTGCCCTGACACCAGGTGAACAAGGATCGGAAACGACCTTGCAGGCGGGACAACCATCGCCAGCAGTGGGGTGGGACTGAACAAGATTCAGTCCCTAGTAACGTTTTGGCGACGGCCATAGTTACCCCCTCAAGGGCAGGAGGCCCTTTAGTGCGCCACGAGGTGTCCATACCCTCTGCCACGTCTAGGGCAAGAGGCCCTTCAGTGCGCCATGAGGTGTCAGTACCCTCCGCCACAGCTAGGGCAGGAGGCCCTTCAGTGCTCCACGAGGTTCCAGTACCCTCCGCCACGTCTAGGGCAAGAGGCCCTTCAGTGTGCCACGAGGTGTCAGTGCCCTCCACCACACCTAGGACAAGAGGCCCTTCAGTGCACCACGAGGGGTCAATACCCTCCGCCACATCCAGGGCAGGAGGCCCTACAGTGCGCCACGAGGGGTCAATACCCTCTGCCACATTCAGGGCAGGAGGCTCTTCAGTGTGCCACGAGGTTCCAGTACCCTCCACCAGTCCAAGGGCAGGAGGCCCTAGTAGAAAGCGAAAAGTGGGTCCCAGGGTAAAGAGACCTGGAGCCACGGCTGTGACAGACCCAGAAGAGAGAGTCGCCTCTGTGCTTCCCTCCCTGTTTGTAGGAGAGGACACGGCCTCCGTGTACACTCCACCTACCGCGTTCCCCTGTGGGAACTGCTCGACACCACCCGGGAGAGTTGCACCAGAGGTGTCACCAGAGTTAAGGCAAAGTCCGAGACCGGACCTGCCTCCCACTCCTGGGAGATCTGTCTTCCGCAGGCACCAGCAGGAGACGGGGCCGCAGTCCAACCCTGACGGCGCATCCCCTGGCAGACAATCGCAGCCCCAGGACCCACAGGCAAGCCCAGCAGACTACAGGCGAGGGTAACCCTGACCCCCTCACCCCGCGAAGCCGCCGACGCCAGACCCGCCTCCTCCAGCTGTTTTGGCCTTAGCCCCGATGGCCACCTCTCAGGTCGAGGCCCCCAGACAGGCGGGCCTCCCTGCACCCCACCGACGAGACCCTGAGGTAAGGGTCTCCCTTCAGGTCGAGGCCCCCAGATAGGAGGGCATCCCTGCGACTCACCGATGGCCCGGACCCGGGCAGTGACTCCCCTGTGGGTAGTGTGTTGCCCGTTACAGGTAGAGTCCCCCTGAGGTCCTCCCCCCTCGAACAGTGACAGAGTGAATTAACCCAGGAAACACGGGTAAATCAGTGACGCCCCTTAGACGTAAATAAACCCGAAGAAGAGGAACAGTGAACAGTGACAGAGTGTGATCCATATAAAACCAGTGGCTAATGTTATTTAACCCAACAGACTCACATGTCCAATAAAGTGGAAATATTCAATAATACTAAGTAGAGTAATATCACCCTCCCAGAATAAAGGAACTTCCCGTAATTGTGAATGACGATCAGGGTGCGCGGGAGAACCTAAAACCTGTGTAGAGTGTCACCACGATTAGTTAACTGAGCCGAGTGTCATGATCCGCACCCTGACTTCATTATAGTAATATTCCTCCCCCAGACTCCTAACCTTGTGTATTCCCCTTGTTATTGTGAGTATATATATTTTGGGTTTAAATGAAAGACAGTCATCTACACCTATATAACTAAAGACATTGGTATATATGCATCATATCGTGTGTTGAGTACAACTGTATCTTGTGCTATGAAAGCCTAACTCTGTGTCCCTGTATCCTATATCTCAAATATCACTCTGTATCATATTGTAACGGTTTTAGAATTAAGGCAATAGATGTGTTAAGGTATACTGCCTAGTTTTTATGTCCTGTTCCTTTGTTGGTGCTTTACTTCCGGTCCGGAAAGAGGACCCCGCACAGTCGCTAGTGTTTTTAGGACGAGGAGTTGACCTAAAAACACTCAGCATAACACTGGTGGCAAGCAGTGGTCTGGATCCGAGTAAATGCACGGAGGAACGAAAAAGGAAACTTGCACAATGGCAGCCAAACCGCACATTCAATTGCCAAAATTCAACCCGGACCAATGTGACATTGATGTATATTTAGATATGATTAAACCCCTCTTAGACATAGGGTTTGACTCGGGCAAGGAGAAAATTGCGGTCACACTACCTAACCTGGGAAAAATAATCACCAATGTCGCATCAAAAGTAGTCCCAGAACTGAGATGGGACCAGTTCACGCAAATTGTGAACAGGCTTTTATGCCTTGCATGGGCAGAGTTGTCGCTCTCTCACAGCTCGACGCCCTCACCTACGATGGTAACCTAGACGACACTTTCGTCCAGGCTCGGCGCCTCGTCAGCGCCGCTTATCCCGAGGCAGAAATAAATACTCGGGATACTCACACATTAAATGCTCTGCTGAGGATTTTCCCTAGCACAGTCAGGGAGTACTTCTCTATCTATGATCCCTCAGGGGACATGGATCAGGACCTGCAACTCGTCAGACGTCTCCTCGCCGCCCATCCCACACCACAACCTCTTCATGCAGTAACAAGATTTCCCACAAATCACAATCCTCCACCAAAACCTAAGCCGCCGCCTCACCAGCCGCCTACAGAGCCACCTCCTACAGTGCCCAGGGCTTACCCACAAAAGAAGCGCCCAAACCCCAGGGAACAAGGGAACCTAATTACCATAAACCCTTGGGAATTCACGGCCTGCAGTCGCACCTGCCCCCTGCACGACATAAGGGAGCAACTCAAGGCAAGCAGGCGCAGGAATCTCCACCAGGGGCGTAAGAAAGTCTCCTCGTTAGATGACGACGCCCAGGAAGACAACGCGCCACCACTGCTCTACCCAGGACCGGACGACGACGAACACGACGATATCACCCATCCTCAGCAGATGGATTTTTAGGCCCGCCCCCGCACCTCCCCACGGTGGCGGGGGCCACCTCACACAACTACAGACCCCCAGTCTACAAGATTTGGCTAAACGGGGTCAAGGCAAGACTACTGGTAGACACAGGAGCAGCCAGGTCATGCCTCTACTCCCATTTCTACTCCCGCCACACCTCAGCATTCGGCCCACTTCTCCCCACTTCAGCCAACCTCATAGATGCGGGGGATGGCCCCCTACCCATCCATGGAGAAACCCGGGCCCTACAAACCAGCACTCACCAACGAGTCTCTACCAACCACCCATTCATCATATTTGATGCTACATGTAATCAACATGATGGATACCTTGGGCTGGACCTCCTTCAGAAACTCCACGCGACCATCCATTGTCATCAGCGTCGCCTCCACTTCAGTCCAGCCCGCCCCAACCAAGCATCCATCAACAAGGAAAAAAACAACAACGAAGGACAACGAAAAACAACACCACCACCCCCACACACCCCCCACAACACTCACCTGCCCCAACCCACCTGTACATGTAACCCCACCCCAGCCTCACTCAATGCCTCACTTCATCCCCCTCCAACCCCATCTCCCATTCCACCCTTACTACCCACCTCTCCCTCTTTCCCTGCCACTATTGCTTCCACCATTACCATTCCACCTCACCACGAAGCTTGGGTGACACTCACCAGACCCTCAGGCACATCAGTCCTTTTCTCACCATCCATACCCACCGGACCCCTATCATCCTGCCTAGTTTCCCCCACTTTCCTTCCCCCCCACGCCCACCAAATCTGTATCGCAAACCTCGCCACAACACCTTTAACTCTGCCACGAGGACTCATCATTGGCGATACAGAGGAAGCAGAACCATGCTCAGCACCACCCCCCCAATCATCCCATCCTCCCCAACCTACCATCACATCTATCCCCTTCCCAATCAAACAGCCTCCACCAACTACTCCTGGACTTTCAGGACCTATTCTCCGCCGGCCCGACCGATCTTGGCCACACCACCTATCTCAGCCACGAGATTCATACTACAGGACCTCCCATTCGCCAACCATCAAGCCGAAAGAACCCCAAACAGCGGGCAGAAGAAGACTGGCAGGTCCAGGAAATGCTTGATGCCGGTGTCATCTCAAATTCCACTAGCCCATGGTCCTCACCTGTGGTACTCGTGCGAAAAAAGGACGGAACCATGCGTTTCTGCGTCGATTACTGCAGAGTGAACGACGTTACAATCAAAGACGCTACACCACTACCCAGGATCGACGACACTCTAGACTCCCTCCACGGATCGACATGGTTCTCTACCCTAGACCTGCAATCAGGCTATTGGCAAGTCCCAGTCCACCCCGATGACAAACACAAAACCACCTTCTCAACAACAAACGGGAAGCACTATGAATTTAACGTCCTTCCCTTCAGACTCTGCAACACCCCCGCCACATTCTCCCGCCTCATGGAATCTGTTCTGAGCGGGCTAACCTGGGAAACCTGTCTGGCTTACCTAGACGACGTCATCGTCTTCAGCCACACCTGGGCCGATCACCTCCACCGCCTTAAACAGGTATTCCAGCGTATACGCCAGGCCAGGCTCAAACTAAAACCCACAAAATGTGTTTTAGCAGAACGATCAGTCTCCTTCCTCGGACACCTGATCAATGCAGAGGGCATCTCTCCCGACCCCGACAAGCTACGTGCAATCGCCGACATCCCCCTACCCCGCGATGTGCGCTAAACCAGAGCCTTCCTAGGTTTAACCTCCTATTACCGGCGTTTCGTGAAAGGTTTTGCAGACATCGCCAAACCCTTGCACGACCTCACCAAGAAAGGAGAACCTTTCGTCCGGACAGAACCCAGAAACAACGCATTCACCACCCTCATATCCAAACTGACCTCCGCCCCAGTCATCGCCTTCCCAGACTACAACCTGCCTTTCCGTCTATATTCTGACGTCTCACTCCTTGCCATAGGGGTGGTCCTTGCCCAAGTCCAAGACGGCCGCGAACATATCATCGCCTGTGCCAGCCGCACCTTAAACCCTGCGGAGAGAAATTACGCGGCCACCAAACGTGAATGCCTGGGAATTATCTGGTCGCTCAATTACTTCCACTCGTACATCTCAGGCATCCCCATGTGATTATCATTACTGATCACCAATCCCTACAGTGGTTGCGCCAATCCAACACCACCAACGCCCAACTCATACGATGGCGAGAAGCTCTCGAGGAATACGATTTTGAGATATCATACTGTCCAGGCAAGCTCCACACAAACGCCGACGCCCTGTCCCGATTACCCATCAACGCCATCTCAGCAGAACCGGACCTTATCCAAATGTGGCACGATAAGCAACGCCCTACCTGGATCCCGCCAAACACTTTCAACAAACTCCACCTGCACGGTGAACACCTGTTCTACCCCAACGGCCACATCGTCCTAAGCCCCACCACCCCCCATGACACCATGCTGCACCTTCACGCCAACAATGGCATTCACCTGGGCATTAAGAAACTCGTCCAAGTTTTCAGTGACATGTATTGGACACCAAACCCCTCCACCATCGCCAAGAACATTATAAAATCTTGCCGCGCTTGTGCTTTAGGGAAAAACATCACCCTCACACCAGGCCCCTCAGGAAAAATAACAGCAACAAAACCCTGGCAACTACTTTCCCTCGACGTCGTCGGCCCCCTCACGCCCAAAACAGGATATAAATACATAATCACCTTCGTGGATGTCTATTCCAAGTTCATCATCGCATGCCCGGCAAAAGATCATAGTGCAGTATCCGTCGCAGATGCTTTAACTCGCCACGTATTCCCATATTTTGGCATTCCCCAGGCATTGCACTTGGACAATGCACTAGAATTCACAGGAAAAGTTTGGCAAGAGTTAGCAAAAATATTCGGGTTCCACATCTCCCACTCATCCCCCTACTGGCCCCAAGGCAACAGCATCTGTGAAAGAAGTCATCGCTCCCTCCTCAATCAGGTCCGCACTCGCATCATGCAAACAGGGAATGAAGATTGGCCTGCCCATGTCAAGATAGTACAATGGGGCCTAAACACATGCCCACAAGAAGGCGGCATAACACCACACGAGCGAGTCTTCAGGGAAACCCCGCTTCTCCTACCCCTCCGCCACCACCTCCAGCCACCCACCCCGCCCTCCACTACGGACCCTCTCCACCGCCTCAAACGCCGCCTCCACCACCTACAAACACAACAAGACCTTACACCCGACACCAACCACACCAACTCCTACAAACCTGGCCAATACGTTGTCATGGCACAACTCCCTACCCCAAATAAGATCTCACCCCGATTCATCGGCCCCTTCACCATAACCCGAGTCCCCAACCCCTATCAAGTAATCATAAATCAGCAAGGCCAACAACGCACGTATCGCAATCGCCACGTGCGACCCTTCCACCCACCCAACAATGACCACCCCCACACCCGCGTGCCCCGCACCTCTTCCTGCACACCTGGCCACACAGACATTTCTGAGAATTACCTCCCAGACTCCTACTCCTACTACTTCTCACCCCCACCCAGCACCTCACCTACAACCACACCACCCCCCATAACACCTGATCCCGACTCACAGCATCCACCGCCCCCATCGCCACCCCCGCCCAGCACCACCACCCACTCACTGCCTCCCACACCCCTCTCTACCACCCATCCCCCTACCACACCACGCTGCCCCCACCACCTACCTCACCACCGCCGCTTCAAGCCGCCACCTCCTCACACCTCACTTCTCAACTCCCTGCCACCTGCACCCGCACTGCTCCCCTACCTACCCCATCAAACACTCTCCCCCTCCCCCACGACCATACCCATTATACACGCCACACCGCACTGCCACCCACCTCACCTCCCAACAGCGCACACCCTCACCATCACCACATGCACAACCACCCTCACCACCCACACCCACACTCACCACCACCACTACCAGACCTGGTCGCCTCTCACGCCCACCATCCAGATACACTCCAACACCACCCCTCAGTGCACGCCCAGCCCGCCACCCACCACCACAAACCCCCCCCTCCCCCAAACACCTCCCCCATCACCCTCCCTCTCCACCAAGCACGATGGAAAACCCCCAAACCCCAATTCCCTAAAGTGCAATGCTCCTCCCACAGACCCATTCCCTATAAAAACACCTATCCCCCATCACTCTCCAGCATACAGCTACTGTCCTCACACCAGGCAACAACCACCACGATGAGGATCACCCGAATCCACTGGCTACCTTACGACCAGCCACCCATCAAGATCCGACGGACACCCCAGCTTCTCCACCTCCTACGCCAGACAAACCACCCATCCTCCATCCGTCTCTCTTTCAACCCCCTCCGGGAGCCAAACACCATATCCCACCACTGGACAAACCAGCAACACCTCACCCCGGCCCACAAGACGTCCACCTACACCACCTACCACCTGCAGTCACGAGGTTGTGACTTTTTCAACGACGACGGTGGTAAAATGCCCGCCACCGGACCACCCACCCTGCCACCCCCCACCCCACCACCGGGCCACCACCACCCCACCACCCTAGAAAGAGACAGTGGGGGGGCTAATGACCCAGGGCAAGAGGGTCACCCGCCCACTACTGACCTGTGCTCCTTTTCCCCGCAACTGCCCCAACACCAGGTGAACATAGATCGGAAACGACCTTGCAGGCGGGACAACCATCGCCAGCAGTGGGGTGGGACTGAACAATATTCAGTCCCTAGTAACGTTTTGGCGACGGCCATAGTTACCCCCTCAAGGGCAGGAGGCCCTTTAGTGCGCCACAAGGTGTCCATACCCTCCGCCATGTCTAGGGCAAGAGGCCCTTCAGTGCGCCACGAGGTGTCAGTACCCTCCGCCACAGCTAGGGCAGGAGGCCCTTCAGTGCGCCACGAGGTTCCAGTACCCTCTGCCACGTCTAGGGCAAGAGGCCCTTCAGTGTGCCACGAGGTGTCAGTGCCCTCTGCCACATCTAGGGCAAGAGGCCCTTCATTGTGCCACGAGGTTCCAGTACCCTCCACCACGTCTAGGGCAAGAGGCCCTTTAGTGTGCCAAGAGGGGTCAATACCCTCCGCCACATCCAGGGCAGGAGGCCCTACAGTGCGCCACGAGGGGTCAATACCCTCCGCCACATCCAGGGCAGGAGGCCCTTCAGTGTGCCACGAGGTTCCAGTACCCTCCGCCACTCCAAGGGCAGGAGGCCCTAGTAGAAAGCGAAAAGTGGGTCCCAGGGTAAAGAGACCTGGAGCCACGGCTGTGACAGACCCAGGAGAGAGAGTCACCTCTGTGTTTCCTTCCCTGTATGTAGGAGAGGACACGGCCTCCGTGTACACTCCACCTACCGCGTTCCCCTGTGGGAACTGCTCGACACCACCCGGGAGAGTTGCCCCGGAGGTGTCACCAGAGTGGAGGCAAAGTCCGAGACCGGACCTGCCTCCCACTCCTGGGAGATCTCTGTCTTCCGCAGGCACCAGCAGGAGACGAGGCTGCAGTCCAACCCTGACAGTGAGTCCCCTGGCAGACAATCGCGGCCCCAGGACCCACAGGCAAGCCCAGCAGACTACAGGCGAGGGTAACCCTGACCCCCTCACCCCACGGAGCCGCCGACGCCAGACCCGCCTCCTCCAGCTGTTTGGCTCTAGCCCAGAGGGCCACCTCTCAGGCCGAGGCCCCCAGACAGGCGGACCTCCCTGCACCCCACCGACGAGACCCTGAGGTAAGGGTCTCCCTTCAGGTTGAGGCCCCCAGATAGGAAGGCCTCCCTGTGACTCACCGACAACCCGGACCCGGACAGTGACTCCCCTGCGGGTAGTGTGTTGCCCGTTACAGGTAAAGTCCCCCTGAGGTCCTCCCCCCTCGAACAGTGACAGAGTGAATTAACCCAGGAAACACGGGTAAATCAGTGACGCCCCTTAGACGTAAATAAACCCGAAGAAGAGGAACAGTGAACAGTGACAGAGTGACAGAGTGTGATCCATATAAAACCAGTGGTTAATGTTATTTAACCCAACAGACTCACATGTCCAATAAAGTGGAAATATTCAATAATACTAAGTAAAGTAATATCACCCTCCCAGAATAAAGGAACTTCCCGTAATTGTGAATGACGATCAGGGTGCGCGGGAGAACCTAAAACCTGTGTAGAGTGTCACCACGATTAGTTAACTGAGCCGAGTGTCATGATCCGCACTCTGACTTCATTATAGTAATATTCCTCCCCTAGACTCCTAACCTTGTGTATTCCCCTTGTTATTGTGAGTATATATATTTTGGGTTTAAATGAAAGACGGTCATCTACACTTATATAACTAAAGACATTGGTATATATGCATCATATCGTGTGTTGAGTACAACTGTATCATGTGCCATGAAAGCCTAACTCTGTGTCCCTGTATCCTATATCTCAAATATCACTCTGTATCATATTGTAACGGTTTTAGAATTAAGGCAATAGATGTGTTAAGGTATACTGCCTAGTTTTTATGTCCTGTTCCTTTGTTGGTGCTTTACTTCCGGTCCGGAAAGAGGACCCCGCCACTCAGTGGCTAGTGTTTTTAGGATGAGGAGTCGACCTAAAAACACTCAACATTTACATTTCTCAAGTAAGAAATATATCTTTTTGCTAATTCCATAACATTACTGCCCCTTGGGGTGGGGCGGGAAGATTCTACTCCAGTATCCCTGCATAAATGAGGCCACTGAAAGGGGCCCATTTACCTCCAGTCTTTCTCTACGTTATGCTAGGTATTTAAGGGGCCGCTTCCCGCCCCTAGAACCCCTAGAGTGCAGCTGGGTTCTCTTTCTAGACCTGAGCTTAGACAAACAAGAGAGGGCCAGGGCATAAAAACACAGGGCAACCTTACACGTATACTGACAAATTCAACTGACGTGGAACGGGTAGACAATCTTACACAATTTCATAGACAAAAATCAATACATAGGCTGGCATTAATGGGTCTAGTATCACGCAGGAGGGCAAAGGGACTGTTACACTGTTCGTGGTGGTGAGGCACTGTCGTGAGGCGTTCACTGCTCTGAAGCTGAGTTTATAGGCTGAATACTGGGGAGAGTGTTACTGACTTGCACAAGGGGAGGGGAAGAGTTACAGGTGTCGTTACAAGGGGGCAAGGGTAATATCACTGATGGTAATATTCACTTTCTATGCTTCTGTATTCTAGAGTCTTGCTTGCCCCCACTGTTCACTGGAATTCGCTAGGGCGCCTGTTCCTCTTTATTCACTTGTCTCGGTCTTTTCTGGCCTCACTGTATTCACTGTAAACTCACTTTTGTACTCTTATTGTCGATGTCACTGTTCACTATAAATTCACTGTCTTTTCGTGCACACTTGGTTTCACTGGGGGAAGGGAAGGTCCAGGGCTCACAACTCTTGGCCCAGGGTGGGCGGAGGCCCTGTAGGAGTCCCTTCATCCCGCGGCCACGGGATCACTCTCAAGGGCGTTGTCTCTCTGCTGGGACTCGGTCTGTGTGTGGTGAAAGGCCCCTCACTGTCGGGTCTGGGGACTGGAGTCTGGCCCTCGGGACTAGGGCCGAACAGGCGTTGGAGGCACTCAGTCAAGCTCCTGGTGAAGGATGGTCTGCTGCCGGGGGCGCTGCTGTCAGGGCTGGGCTGCGGCGTCGATCTTGGACGGAATCCATCAGGTAGGCATCCTCTTCCTCTGGACAGAGGAAGAACAACCCAGGGGACAGTACAGGGCCACTCTACCAATCCTCTGAGCAGTGGTCCTCCTCCTGGAGGTTGCCTCGGTCTGGATGGATAGGCAGGTAACCTGTGCTCCTGCCGGAGGACAGGACTGAGCACGGCTCACCATTTCATTGCGGAATCACAGGGGATGAGAGACTTTGGCGACCCGGTGAGGCTACAGGCCGTCACTAGGTTCTCTTGGGTAACAGACAGAGGGTGGTTACAGGCCGTCCCTTCGCTGTCGGCGTGGCTACAGGCCGTCGCTGGGGCCCAACTCCCTAATGGGCATTCAGGCAAAGTATGACTATAGGCCTTTGCCTGCCTGTCGGTGCTGCTACCGGCCATCACCGAGGTCCTGCAAGGAGGACCCCATGCAGGAGAGGAGCTGCTCCAGGCTGTTTCCTCCCTACGGGCACAGCTACAGGCCATCGCCGGTGGCATGACCTCCAAGGCAACTACAGAAGGAGAGGGGACATACCTGTCTCTCCCCAGTGCGGCTACAGCCATCGCTGGTTTCTGTAGGGGGTGTGAGCAGCACTAGACGGAGCGGCTACAGGCCGTCTCCTAATCAGTGGTCTGGCTACAGGCCGTGATCTATTTTGTCAGCAGCTTCAGGCCGTCTCTGGTGCCCAGCTACAGGCTGTGACCCTTTCTTTTTGTGAGCGGCTACAGGCCATCTCTGGTGCCCGGCTACAGGCCGTGGCCCTTTCTTTTTGTGAGCGGCTACAGGCCGTCTCTTTTCTAACTGAGTGGCTACAGGCCGTCTCAGGTGCCCAGCTACAGGCTGTGGCTGGGGTGCTGCTCTGATCTGTTAGGCCAGCTCCACCCCGATCCTGTTGGTGGTCAGCTCACCTGGAAGATAGTGCACTTTGACTAAGGTGGTGGTGGCGGGCGAGTTCCGAGGAATAGGGACGCGCAGCTCAGGTGATCTTATGGCCCTGTTGCCCAGACGCGTTCCGCACGCCGTCCAGCCCTCCGTGTCCTCCTCCTGAGGGTGTGGTGGCAGCTTGTGTCGTCACTGCCGACATTTTACTCTCCATGTCCTCATCTCTTCTGTTCACACTCTCCTGTAGATATTTCCATGTTTCTTCCAGCCTTCATCAATCTGGACATTCGGTTTCATGGCATGGAGGACATACCACACCATTTCAACACCATTACTTCGACTTGAAACAGCTTCAACATCACTATCATTTCAACGTTCACACCACACTGTCCTTTCCCTTTCTGCCATTACTTTAGTGCCATAAAGGGTAAGTTCTGCACTGCAGCAACCTATGGTGTTGTTTTATACTCATTAGCTAAATGTATACGATATAATTCGTTGAACTTGGCAGGAAAAAAAATCATAATTCATATTTGTTTTTGTATTATAAGCGACGAGTGTATCTTTATTAATAACCACTGCTTAGTGGAATGGAGTCTCGGACCATCACTTAGTGATGGCCAAGGTAGAGCTACGAAGAAAGTGGTTGAGGAGACGAAGGGGAAGACAGGAGGAAGCAACTCCTGTGAGAAGAGTGGAGAAATTGCAAGATAGTGAGAAAATGACAGAGTATAAGAGCATAGTGGAAGAAAGATTGGGAAGGTATGAGCTAGAGCAGATGGAAGGGGTGGAAGACGTATGTGAGATATTCACGGAAGAGATAGGCGCAGCGTGTGAGGCGGTTTGTGGAGTGAGGAGGAGATGCAAGGGTGTGCAAGGGACAGCATGGTGGAATGATGGGGTGAAACGAGCTGTGGAACAAAAGAAGAAGGCATATAGTGACTGGTTAGCGAGTAGAGGTAGGGGAGAAGATGAGAGAGAGAAGAGAGAGGTAATTGTGAGCAGGAGAAGGGAGGTTAAGAGACTGGTGAAGGAGAGTAAGAAGAAAGTGGATGAAGAGTTTGGGAGGAATCTGAGTGTGAAATGGAGGGAGAGTAAGAAATTGTTAAGGAGGTAAAGAAAGTAAGGCAGTGTGAAAGGGGAAATAGTAAAGGAGTGAAAGATAGGAATAATAGATTGTTGGTGGAGAAGAAAGAGAACGTGAGGAGATGGAAGGAGCACTTTGAGGATTTGTTGAACGTAGAGAGTGAGAGCAGTGCGAGTATAAGTTGGTTGGGGAATGGCTGGGAGACGAAGAGATGAGAGGAGGGAGGAAGAGATCAGTAGGGCGGAAGTAGTGGAAGCGATGAAGAAGATTAAGTTAGGAAAGGCCCCAGGAATTGATGGAGTGTGTGGTGAAATGCTTAGGTATGGGGGTGAGATTGTTGTGGAGTGGATATGGAAGTTGTGTAGATTGGCTTGGGAAGAGGGAAGGGTTCCAGAGGACTGGAAATCAGGTATAATTGTTCCTTTACACAAAGGAAAAGGGGAGAGAGAAGTATGTGGTAACCATAGGGGTATTTGCCTACTTAGTGTGACTGGTAAAATATATGGTAGAATACTCATTCATAGGGTTAGGCATATGGCAGAGGAGCTAGTTGGAGAAGAACAAGGGGGATTTAGGAAGGGAAAAGGGTGTGTAGATCAGATATTTGTTCTAAGATGTTTAGTGGAGAAGTATCTAGAGAAGGGAAGGAAAGTGTATACTGTCTTTATGGACAGCTTATGACAGAATAGACAGGCAAGGTATGTGGAAGGTATTAAGAATATATGGAGTAGAGAGGAAATTGTTGAGTGCTGTGAAGAGTATGTACGAGGGAGCTAGGGCCACGGTGCGAGTGGATGGTGAGCTGAGTGAGTTCTTTGATCTCAATGTGGGACTGAAACAGGGTTGTGTGATGTCTCCATGGCTGTTTAATATATACTTGGATGGGGTTGTAAAGGAGGTGCAGGGTAGGGCAGTGGATGTGGGGGTGGCTCTAATGAATGAGGGTGAGATTTGGAAGCTTCCGGTGTTGCTGTTTGCTGATGATACAGTACTGTTGAGTGAAGATGAATTGGAGTTGCAAGGTTTGGTGAATGAATTTGGGACAGTGAGTAGGAGGAGGAATCTGAAAGTTAATGTAAACAAAAGTAAAGTTATGGTGTTTGAGAGGAATGAAGTCACAGAGTGTGCAGTGAGGTTGGATGGTGAGGATATGGAGAATGTGAGTGCATTCAAGTACTTGGGTAGTGTGATGAGTAAGGATGGAACCTTGGGGGATGAAGTGCGTGAAAGGGTACAGCAGGGAAGGAAGGTTGTTGGTACACAGAAAGCAGTGATGAGAAATAGGGAGGTGAGTATGGAAGTTAAGAAGTCACTGCATAATAGTATTGTGATCCCTACCCTGACGTATGGAAGCGAGGCATGGACCTTGCAAGAGGGGAACAAGTCAAGAGTGAGAGCAATGGAAATGAGTTACTTGAGAGGAGCATGTGGAGTGACGTGGAGGGACAGGTTGACGAATGAAGAAGTGAAGGAACGATGTGGGGTGGATGTAGATGTGGTTGAGAAGATCAGGAGAAATACACTGAGGTGGTTTGGACATGTGAAGAGAATGGAGAATGAAAGACTGACTAAGAGGGTGTATGTAGGTGAGGTGGAGGGAGGGAGAGGGAGAGGTAGACCGAGGATGAGGTGGAGGGATGGAGTTGAGAGGTATATGAGGGAGGAGGGGGTGATTTGGGGGGAGGGTAGTCAAATGGTGGGTGACAGAGCGACTTGGAGGCGTTTTGTCTGTGGCCACCCTTTGCGGGATTAGAGCGTCGGGCTATAGATAGATAGATAGATAGAATTTGAATTTTAGTGCTGGTGTTCCAATATGGCGGCCAAAGTCATACGCTCGCGGCAGAGATAGCCTCTCCATACTATATAGAGCTCAATGGTAATCCTGGCCTCTTCAGTCTCTCCACAGCTCAGAGTCTTCAGGGAAGTAACTAATTTAGTTGCCTTTCTCTGTATATTTTCATCTGCCTCTACATCCCTTATTAAATATGGACACCATACCTGATTGGCATATTCGATACGGAGTGGGGTCACATACAGTGTGAAATACCAGCACCAAGGGGAGACCACAGAGAGGCGCGGAAATGGCCCGAGCAAGACGGGCCTACGTCCCTCGCCATCATGCTCCCCTCTTCCCCGCAATGGAGCCCACGGGAGGTAAGCCACCCCGCCACAGTACTCTCTACCCAGACCAGCACTCGCCAGGATCGGGTTGGGACTCCTGTAACCAGAGTCCCAAGTAGGATGATGACGACGCCCACCATGCTCGCTGGGGAAAGGACATCCACTGTACTCCTTTCACCTAATACCCCCTGTAGGACCGCGACAACGCCCACCGTGCTGGTCGGAGAGGGAACATCCACCATACTTGCCTTATCTACAGACCCAAGCAGGACCACGATGATGCCCACCGTGCTTGTCGGGGAGGGAACGTCCACCACACTTCCCTCATCTGCAGACCCCACAGCAAGCAGGACTGCGGCGACGCCCACTGTTCTCGCTGGAGAGAGGACAGCCACCATACTCCTCTCACCTGTCTTCCCAGGGCAAGGCAGAACTGCGGCAGCGCCCACTGTGCCTGTAGGGGAGGGAATGTTCACTGTACTTCCCTTATCTGCAATCTCCACAGGGAGAAGGATCACGGCAACGCCCACTGTGCTCGTCAGGGAGAGGGCGGCCACTGTCCTCCTCTCACTTATAGTCCCAGAGCCTAGTGGAACCACGGCGGTGCCCACCATGCCCACAGGGGAGGGAAAGTCCACTGTACTTCCCTCGTCTGCTACCCCTGCGACACCCACCGAGGGCAACACCCCTTGCTCGCCTCACTCCTCCAGAGGCCAAATGGGACACCCCTCTCTCTCTCCACACCCCAAGGGGCGGAGCTAGCTCCCCAGCGGAGTCGCAGCTGGAGAGGGTCTGGAGTGGCCCCATAAGGAGCCTGGGGATAAACTCACTGGGCCAGCACCCCTACATCACCCGTTGCTGCCAGACTCCCAGAGGAAGAGATGCTGCAGGCAGCCCCTGATGGCCTCTCAACAAAGGTGAGGCCACAGCCCCCAGTCACCAAGGGACACCCCCAGTCTCCTGACCGAGACCTTCCCAGCCCAGCCGGCTAGCCATCCTCCACCAAGGGTAGGCATAAGGCCTACTCTCTCTGTTCGGCCCCAGTCCTGAGGGCCAACACACTCACCAAGGCCTCTCCAGGGAGAGGCCTCTCCAGAGATAGGCCTCCCCCTACACCGCCTTCAGCCCACACCGGACGATCCGGCATACAACAGTGGTCCCATGCCTTCAGAGAGCGCACACCTGACGGGAGCCCTCCTACGCCTGGGCGACACCTACAGCTACCCTGTCACCTATGGTCACAAATCTCCTTGTGTTCACCATAGTGTGTATAATCTGCCCATTCGTATTGTGCCCAGTACTGTATGTTTGTATTACAATATACGTGTAAGATTGGTTGGCCTGTGATTTTTAGTCCTGTTCCTCTGGTTGCATGATCTAGACCCGATCTTGAAAAGAACCCCAGATCAGTTCCTCGTACTCAGGGAGCAAGAGATTGAGCCTTGAGTACGTAGCATATCACAGTGGTTTAAAATTTTCCTCATAATTGCCGTATTTATTTTATATGCCAAATGATCTGTAAATTTAAGCTTATTATCGATCATAACCCCTATATCCTTTTCTGAGTTCACTTCTAGCATTTTCTTTCAACCGTGCTGTATCCCTCGTTCTCAGCCTCTGGGGGACCTGTGAAATTACCTACCGCTAGAGGCCACCACAGTTAACATCTTGTCCGCCCCGAGTACGTGTTGAATTACTGTGATTTTTCTTTGTTGATGTGAGAAACAGTGTGGCAAAACACCATCATATATTATTAAAGTATTGAAAAAGTTTCTTAACAAAAATTTAAGAGGGTAGAATACATTACTCTCGCTGTTTTATTTCTCCGAAAACAAAGCCCGAATTTTGAAAACTTGCCACTTATATATTTCTTTTCGTCGTTTTTAATGAAGCATCTACAAACCTGAGTTAATTCTTGCCTCCTGAAATGTTCGATATATACTATAGCCTTAGCCAAGCACTTGTTTTGTTTGTGTCAGTCTTTGTTTTGGTGGAAGTTTAGTGATGATATATTAAACTATTCTACATCAGCCATCCGAGCTCAGAGACATTCCCCCGGTGGTGGTGGTTGTTGTTGTTATGGTTGTTGTTGTTTGAAATAGTACAATTGAGGAGGGCATCACAACACCACCAGGAGGCGACAACGAAGGGATAGATAGGGCGCTCGCAACGTCCATGCTATATGGACGTAAGTCCAATAGAGCCTTGCGCCTCTATTCCCCGGAATGCACCCGGCATAAACACCTCATTCCGGGTGCATTACCCTTTCACCGGACCAGCCTGCATCAGGATTGGGGTGCACCTGAAAACACAGCTCCAAGCAGCACCCCAGCAATGGCCTGTAGTCATGCAAACTCAGAGACGGCCTGTAGCTGCGCCGTTGTGATGGCCTGTAGCCGCACACTAAAGTGACGTCCTGTAGCTGTGCCCAAAAGGAGATGGCCTATAGCTGCTCCAAGTGCTGCTGAACCCTTCTTCAGAACCTGTGACGGCCTGCAGCCGCAAGTGGGGAGAGAACGGTATGCCCCCTCTCCTTCTGCAGTTGCCTCAGAGAGTGCGACACCAGTAATGACCTGTAGCCACACCAGTAGGCAGGAGACAGCCTGTAACCGCTCCTCGCCTACACGTTGCCCTTCATACAGGACACCGGCAACGGCCTGTAGCCATGCCCGTAGGCCAGTGACAGCCTGTAGCCGTGCTTTGTCTGTGGTCCCGTCAGCAAGTCAGCCCTCGTGACGGCCGATAGCTGCACCAACAGGGAAGGAATGGCCTGTAGCTGTCCTCCATCTCTTGCCCAAGGGACCTCAGCAATGGCCTATAGCTGTGCCAGGGAGAGATGTTACAAAAGTCCCTCACCCTCTGTGACTTCACAACGTGAGGGCGACCGGCACACAGCCCTGCCCACCAGTGGGGGCGTAGATCGCATCTCCACCCACCAGGATCAAGGCAACCTCCAGGAGGACTTCCAACTCGAGGACTGGTGGAGAGTCCCTGTGTTATCCCCGGGGTTGTATTCCATCCAGTCAGCATTCGAGGAGGACCCATGCCTGACAGACTCCTGCCAGGAGTGACACTGCAGCCCTACCCTGACGGTGGCGCAACAGGAAGGAGACCGCAACCGACGGACCCTCAAGGGCGCCCCCAGGAACCCGGGGCGAGACCTGTCCCCTCCCCGACAAAGGCAACACTCTTCCCCCACCAGGTGCCTGTGGGAGCGCCTACAGATACTGTTTGGCCCCAGCCCTGAGGGCCAGACCCCAGTCCCTAGCTCCGAAAGTGAGAGACCCTTCACCATGCCCGATCATAGTCCACGACAGGAGGCGACACCCCTGCGAGTTGTCCCGTGGCCGCAGGATGAAGGGACTCCTCAAGGGACTTTGCCAATGCCAGGCCGACATCTGTGAGTCCCCAGGCTCCCCCTGCCCCTTGACCACTGACCAGTGATTGTGATACATAGTCCCCACAGAGCAGAAGTGTGAGATGAGGACAGAGACTGCAGTGCAAACAAGAGGCAAAACTCAGTGTCAGAACAAGGACTCTTGTGACAGTGTATGTCCATTCTATACTAATGGAAACCAAGTCATTGCCAGAATAAGGGCTCATGAACTACTCTGTGCTCATTAAAAACCATACGCCACCCTCTCACTGTGAAACGAGGCACAAACATAAGGAATGTGAAACTGCGTATCACCCACTTACCCAAATTGAGCCTATTGTCTATCATGTATCCTGCACGATACACGTAACCCATCTCCCAGCCTGTGTATTGATTTTGTATATAATATCGTGTGGATTGTCTTCTCGTTCTGTAGCATAGAATTTGTTAATATACGTGTAAGGTTGTTGCCCTGTGTTTTTATGCCCTGTTCTTCTCATACTGTGTCTAAGCTCCGGTCTAGAAAGGGAACCCAGCTATACCTTAGGCTTTATTAGGACGGGAAGCCGACATAGAAACGCCTAGCATAACACTGGTGGACAGCGGTGGTTCTTGACCCGGGCGAACACAGAGAGGAGCAAACAGGGAAATCGTCAAAATGGGAATGAAACCGCATGTACAATTACCCAAATTCGATCAAGAGCAGTATGACTGTAGCACCAATCGAGCAGAGTAGTACTCCCGAGGTGGAGGGAAAGCTGATGACAGGGAGTGCTGGAGCTCCCGTTTCATCAGCCCTCAGGACTAGTTCCTGACCATCCCCCTTTGCTGAACTTTTTCAGTGTCTCAGTTACACAGAGAGTAGGCCAGCATGCTCTCCAACACAAATTTCTCTAACTATCTACACCAAACTACATGCACAGTACACACTACACTTCCTTTTCCAAAATTAGAAAAAAAATCATGGCGTCTTATCACCCAGCCTCGGAGTCCCTGGGGGGGGGGATCATAAATGCCCCCACCTTCAGTCCCTCTCCCGGTGACGACTTGAGCTGCGTGGAACCACTGTCTGACTCTCTTCTTCATTTCTGCAACATTCGCGGCCTTTCCTCTAACTTTCGCTCTGTTGAGCACCACCTCTCCTCCTCTAAACCTCATCTTCTTTTTCTAACTGAGACTCAACTGTCTGAGGCAACTGACGGCAAACCCTTTTCTGTATCCTCCTACTTTCTCTATACTCATTTCAAAGCCAAAGGTGGCTGTTGTGTATATATACGGAACGACTTATCTTGCTCTCTTTAGTTCCTGAACTCAATTCTTCTGAATTCTCTACACTCTGGCTTCGGCTTTCCTGTCATTCTCTGACTAAATATATCTGTGCTGTTTACTTATCCCCTAATTCTACTGACTATCAAAAATTCTTCGACTATCTTACTTCTACGATGGAACACATTCTATCTATTTCTCCTTTCTCTGAAATCTCCATTCTATGAGATTTCAATGTTCACCACCACCTTTGGCTCTCCTCTCCTTTCACTGATCCACCTGGTGAACAAGCCTACATCTTTGCAATCCTTAATGACCTAGAGCAGCTTGTACAGCACCCTACCCGTATCCCTGACCGCCTCGGAGAGACCTCCAACATTTTTGAACTCTTCCTTACAACTAATCCTTTTGCTTACACTGTTAATCTTTTCTCTCCGTTGGGCTCCTCCGATCACAACCTTATCAACTTAACCTGTCCTATCACTCCAGTACAGCTTGTGGACACTCCAGGGAAACGTTGTCTGTGGCATTTTGGAGCTGCGGATTGGGAGGCCCTCAGGCAGTACTTCTTTGATTTTCCCTGGAATGATTATTGCTTCCATGGCCGTGAACCATCTGAGTGTGCCTTGCGCATTACGGAGGTTATTCTCTCGGGCATGGAAGCATACATTCCTTTCTCATATCCTTTGACTAACGCAAGAAAGCCTTGGTTTAATCACGCTTGTTCCAATGCTGTCCGCAACAAGGAGAGGGCCTACAAAAGGTACCGAAGCCAACCCACCCCTGAATCACACCATCTTTACGTTTCTGCCCGGAATCGTGCTAAGTCTGTTCTTCGCTCTGCTAAAAATAATTTCATCCATACTAAATATTCTCAACTCTCCAACTCGAATTCTTCCCGCTTCTTCTGGCACCTTGCAAAAAAACTTTCTAACAATTTTACCTCATCATCCTTCCCTCCACTTTTCTACTTTTATGGTTCTGTAGCTATTTCTTCTATTGATGAAGCAGATCTCTTCGCACAGACTTTCTCCTCCAATTCCACCTTAGACGATTCCGGTGCTGTTCCTCTATCACTTCTCGCCTCTGACTTCCTCATAACTGACATTTAAATTTCTTCAGCTGATGTATTTTCTGCCATCACTGGCCTCAATACTAACAAGGCATATGGGCCTGATGGGGTCCCTCCTGTTGTTCTCAAGAACTGTGCTTCTGTGCTTACACCCTGCCTAGGCAAACTCTTTCGCCTTTGTCTGTCAACTTGTACCTTTCCTTCTTGCTGGAAGTTTGCTCTCATTTAGCCTGTCCCAAAGAAGGGTGACCACTCCCAACCCTCCAACTATCGTCCAATTGCTTTAACGTCCCGTATTTCAAAAGTTTTCGAGTCAATACTCGAAAGAAAAATTTTAAGGCATCTTTCCTATCACAACCTTCTTTCTGATCGTCAGTACGGGTTCCGTCAGGGACGCTCCACTGGCGATTTTCTCACCTACCTTTCAGACTTCTGGTCATCCTCCTTTCGGGACTTTGGCAAAAGCTTTGCCATTGCACTTGACATCTCAACGGCTTCCGATCGAGTCTGGCATAAATCTTTAATTTCCAAACTGCCCTCCTACGGTTTCTATCCTTCTATCTGTGCCTTCATCGCTAGCTTCCGTTTTGGTCATTCTATAGCCACTGTTGTAGACGGCCATCGTTCGTCCCCTAGATCTATCAACAGTGGTATGCCTCAGGGCTCTGTCCTATCACCAACTCTCTTCCTTTTATTCATCAATGACCTTCTAAGCTGTACATCTAACCCTATCCACTCATACGCTAATAACTCCACCCTTCACCTTTCCATTCGGTTCCCACAACGCCCATCTCAGCAGTTACTTCAAACAAGGGATGAGGCTCTGGCACACCTAATGTCTTACTTGGCTTGTATCTCTGACTGGGGTAAAAATAATCTTGTTGTTTTTAATGCATCTAAGACTCAGTTCTTACACCTATCAACCCGTCAAAATCTTCCACAGGTATACCCACTAATGTTTAATAATATTCAGCTTAATCCTGCATCATCCTTGAACATGTTTGGGGTTTCATTTACTCGGGACTTATCTTGGAAAGATCATATTACATCTCTTGTAAAATCTGCTTCCAAGAGATTGGGTGTGCGAAGCCGACTCCGTTCTTTCTTTACCCCTGCACAATTGTTGACTCTATACAGGGGTTTTATCCGCCCCTGTGTGGAGTACAACTCTCATGTGTGGGGAGGCTCCCCACATACAGCTCTTCTCAATAGGGTGGAGTCAAAGGCTTTTCATCTCATTAAATCTCCTCCTCTTACTTGCTTTCTTCAACCTCTGTCTCTTCACCGCACTGTTGCTATCGCTGCTGCAATGGTCACTGCTCCACTGAACTGTCTGCATGCATTCCTCCATCTCTACGACGGGTGCGTAGCACCTGTCTAGCAGCAATTTCTCATCCCTTTTCTGTCCAACTCTCTAATGCAGGAGTTAACCGTTACTCCCAGTCCTTCATTTATGCAACAGGTCAACTCTAGAACTATCTCCCTCTGTCTGTATTTCCTGCTTCCTATGATCTCCAGTCTTTCAAACGCAGTGTGTCCAGGCATCTCCAAATGAATGGATCTTGAATTTGGCTGTCTCTTGTATTTTGTTTTTCTCTTGGAGGGAACTCTTACTGCAGGCTCATGGCCTTTGGTTCCTTCTTCCTCAGAAATATATATATATATATATATATATATATATATATATATATATATATATATATATATATATATATATATATATATATATATATATATATACATATATATATACATATATATATATATATATATATATATATATATATATATATATATATATATATATATATATATATATATATATATCAGTAGTCTAGCTGATGCTGGATATTGGGTTTGAGGACAATAGATGGAAGATAGCTGTCACCCTACCACTCCTGGGCAAAGCAGCGGCCAACTTCGCATCCAAAGTCGTCCCCGAACTGACATGGGCGAACTTCACAAAGATCGTAATAGCAGCGATCACGCCATCTTTAGGAAGAGTGGTGTCATTGTCCCGACTGGACAACCTAACATCTGACTGAAGCCTGGATGACATTCATATCCAGGCTAGGCGGCTCATCACTGCCGTGTACCCAGAAGCAGACACAGAAACCCGGGAACAGCTTATTGTTATGCTAGGTGTTTTTAGGGCGGCTTCCCGCCGTAAGAACGCTTGGCCTAGTATTGGTTTCTTTTAAAGACCAGGGCAATACTACAAATATAGGAGGAACAGGGCAAAAAAACTCAAGGCAACACCTTACATATATATTCACTAAGTGTTCACAAGGGCAATAAGATTTCTCACAGTATTATTGACTCATCAATTCTGGGGCTGCTGAATAGGGGTGAGCGTATCTTGCAGGATACGAGACAGGCACAGTTCACGATTCAGGGTGGTACAACTCACTGTACAGTTCACAGTATAGGGTGATACAGTTAACAGTATGATTCTAGGTGCCTCAGGGTATTTATTCATATTCAGTCTATAGGAACACTGGCTCCGGGTTACATGAGAGTTCTTAAATCCAACCTCGAGATGATCACTGGGGGGGGGGACGCTGACTTGACTTCGTGGCATGGAGCACACAAAGGGGGGTAGGAGAATCTAGACTGGCACAAGTGCAAGGGAGGGGGGAGTTTGAATAATAAGATCACTATTTCAGGTACGAGAGCCTTACTTCTGTCACACTGCACTTTAAGTCACTGTCTGATCACAGTCACTTAATGATTTCACTGTTGACACTTCCACTATAGGCCTATGTCCTCGTACTGTTTACGCACCTGAATCAGTTTATAGTCCGGGCAGGTTGAATTCATCCCCTGTGGGTGTGATGAAGAGCCCTGGGTGCTAGGGGCTGGGGACAGAGGTCTCGCTTGTGGGGTAAGGGCTAAATAACTCCTCCAGACGTCTTCTGAGCCGTGGGGTGGTGGGGTCCATTTCGCCTTGGCTGGGAGTTGGGTGGTTCTTGCCCTTGGGAGCCTTGGGTGCCGTCGGGGACCTGGGGGCTGCGATCCGTTCTGGGATGCTTCACTGTCAAGAAGGAGCTGCAGCGTCGTTCTGGGGAGGGGTCTGTCAGGGGCAGGTCCTCCTCAGGGGCTGGCTGCAGGGAGAATAGCTCCATGGACACTACAGGGCCCTGCCACCAGGCTGTCAGTGGTGGACTCCCTGGCTAGGGACTGGTACTATGGCAGGTGGATGCGGTAGGACGATGTGCGGGCATAGAGCGGCTAGAGGCCGTCTCTCGTCTGTGGGCGCGGCAGGAGGCCATCGCCGGTGTCTTGTCCTCAGGACCACTACCGACTCTGTGGCTAGTCCTCGTGGAGCAGCATAAGGCTGTCTCAATAGGCGAGCGGCTTGAGGCTGTCTCATTTGTGGAGCGGCTTGAGGCTGTCTCGTTTGTGGAGCGGCTAGAGGCCATTTCGTATGTGGGGTGGTTTGAGGCTGTCTCATGTGTGGAGCGGCTTGAGGCTGTCTCGTGTGTGGAGCGGCTTGAGGCTGTCTCAGTAGTGGTGCGGCTTGAGACTGTCTCTCAAATGGAGCGGCTTGAGGCTGTCTCAGTAGTGGTGCGGCTTGAGACTGTCTCTCAAATGGAGCGGCTTGAGGCCGTTTCCGTGGGGCTGTAAGGAGAGTCGGATTCAGCTCCACCCCGATCCTGACACAGGTAGTGCACTTGGGTTGAGGTGTACGAGTCGGGTCGGTTCCTGGGAGTAGGGCCATGCGGCTCCCCGGGACTTGTGCCCACACGGTACGGACACCCTGGATGCTGCATCTAACCCTCTGTTGTCACCTGCTGGGGCTGTCATGTTATCTTCTGCTGTTATCATGTCTTCTGCTGTTATCATTTCACCACCATCGTTGTGAAAAAAGTCATGTCCCAGTGCCTGGAGTTAGTACATGTGGGTGGTGTTGGTGCGTGCTGGCATCAGGTGCTGCAGGAGAATGGTCCAGCGGTCAGTCATCTTGTCCAATTTATGGTGTGGGGCATAAGTGAGGAAGAGAGTGGAAGGTTGAGTGGCCGCCTGAAGGAGGCAGAGTAGGTGGTGGGGCCCGCGGATGCAGTGTTTCGCCCCGAAGGCTGGGGCCCAGATGATGCGCCTGATCTTCATGGTGTGGTGGCGTGGTTGTGGTGAGAGCCTCGGCTGAATGCTTGCAAGGGAGGAGGCAGTGGTGCTTTTATGCTGGGGCAGTGCACGTAGGTTTACCCTGGGGATAGAGGTGGGAGAAGGCTGAGCTTGGTGTATCATGAAGGTGATAGGTGTTGTGTTGGGGGTGAGAGAGGTGGGAGGGGAGGGTGGAGGGATGGGAGATGGGGTGATGGTGTATCTTGAGGGAGGACGTGACAGGCGGCCGGAGTGAGTGACGTTGGTTTGAGGGTGGGGGTGGGTGGTGATGTGGGTGTGCAGCCTCATATAACATTTTGGTTTGGGGTGGCGTGTATGGCAGTGGTGTCAGTGGGTTGGTGGTGTGCTGGTGGGTGCGTGGTCGTGACTGGGGGCGGGGAGTGGGCGGCGGAGGGCATCTGGGTTCAGGGTGGTGTGGGCATTTGCAGGGCAGGCAGTGGGCAGGAGGCGGGCGGGGTGGCTGTGAGGGATGGGGGTGGTGGGGTGGATGGTTGTTGCGGTGCAGGTGAAGGTAGAGGTGAGGTGCGATGTGGCGTTAGTGAAGGTAGCTGTGAGGTGTGATGCAGCGTGGCAGAGGGTGGCGTCAAGGAGGGTGGGGAGGGAGAGGTAGGGAGGGAGGAGGAGGGGGTGACGATGCAATTGTAGTAATCGGGAGAGGGGTCTGGGGTGGCAGAGGAAGACGAGGTGGGGTTAGGACGGGTGGGGTCAGCGGGGGAGAGGGTGGGGCATGGAAAGGGCAGACGTGGCAGTTTCTGTATGTGCAGGGAGTGTAGTGATAATCTATGGTAGGGGTTTGGGACGTGGGTGACTGTGTAAGGGCCCATGAAACATGGTGCGAGTTTGTGGGGGACAGGCAGCTTTGCCACCATCACAGTGTCGCCTGGTTTGTAGGGGTTGAAGAGTGTAACATCCAGCTGCAAGTCCAGGTTGTTCTGTAGACAGTGGAGGCGACTCTTAAGATGGTGGAGGGGATCGGACGTGGGAGGAGTAAAGGGTGGTTGCAGGTGTTGGCATAGGGGAAGAAGGAGTGGCACTTCCCCAAAGAAGCATTCCTGGGGGGAAATGACATCTTCCCTGGGGCAGGAGTTCATTCCCCATTGGATGATCTTAACGTAGACGGGCCTGTCCTCATTCTTTGTCTCTTCTATTTGTGCTCGGATTTATTTCATTAGAGTGCGGTGGCTCCTTTCACATATTCCGTTGCTCTGCAGCCAATATGGGGAGGAGTGAGATATACGGCAGCCAAATAGATTGGCTATTTCCTCCCAGACAACACCGGTGAATTCAGGGGCAGTGTCCGAATGCAGGGCCTGTGGAATCCCAAAGGGAA
Organism: Coenobita brevimanus; assembly: GCF_032717465.1. Classification (NCBI taxonomy): domain Eukaryota; kingdom Metazoa; phylum Arthropoda; class Malacostraca; order Decapoda; family Coenobitidae; genus Coenobita; species Coenobita brevimanus. The sequence continues at coordinate 51,453,357 of NC_137054.1, read as the reverse complement.
AACATGACGGACCAGGGCCTCGGCTATGGTGTGGTGTTCTTTTGCTGGGAACGCTATGAGGAACCTGGAATAGGTGTCCACAAAGATGATAATGTACCAACAGCCCGCCTTGGGTGGCAGGGGCCCCACCACGTTCACGGATAGCAACTGCCAGGGTTTAAGGGCAGTGATGCCTCCTGAAGGGCCACATGTGTGGGTGATGTCTTTGTCCAGGGCACATGCTCGGCAGAATTGGGTGGTCTGTTTGGCCAGCTGAGAGGGTTTGGGGGTCCAATAGATGTAGTTGAATATCCGCAGGAGCTTTTTTGCCCCAAGGTGGATCCCGTTGCTAGAGTGAAGCTGTCTCATGGCATCCCGGGCAGCGTCAGGGGCAAGGACGATGTGCCCAGACAGAGTGAAAAAATGGTTGCCCTGTTGCTGCAGCCTGGTGAATAGGTGGGGCGGGATCCATGGTGGTCAGTCCTCACTATGCCATTGTGCCAGGAGGTCCAATCCAGGCTGGAGTGCGTGGATGGGGAGGCGGGAGAGGGCGTCGGCATTAGTGTGGAGTTTGCCGGGGCGGTAGGAGATTTTGTAGTCGAACTCTTCTAGGGTCTCCCTCCATCTAGTGAGCTGGGCGTTATGAGTGTCTGATTGGTGGAGTCATTGGAGCAACTGGTGGTTGGTGATGATGGTGATGCGGGTGCCCAAGAGGCAAGCCAAGAAGTGCTTCAAGGACCAGATGATGCCCAGGCACTCCCTCTTAGTGGCGGCATAGTTCCTCTCGACCTGATTTAAGGTGCGACTGGCGCAGGTGATGATGAGTTCCCGCCCTTCTTGCCCTTAGGCAAGGACAGCACCAATGGCTATCAGGGAGACGTCTGTATACTGCCGGAAGGGTAGGGTATAGCCTAGTCAGGGAAGGCAACGATCGGGGCGGTTGTGAGCTTGCGCTTCAGTGCCTGAAACTCTTCTTGTCATTCAGTAGTTCAGTTGAAGGGTTCTCCCTTCTGCGTCAAGTCACGGAGAGGCTTGGCGATATCAGTGAAGCCCTTCACGAATCGCCGGTAATAGGACGCAAGGCCCAGGAAGACCCGTGCTTCATGGACGTCCCAGGGTGGGGGAATGTCAGCAATAGTGCACAACTTGTCTGGATCGGGTGCAATCCCATCTTGTGAGATCACGTGCCCCAGGAATGAGATGGTCCGGGCTGCCAGGACTCATTTGGAGGGCCGGAGCTTCAGGCCGGCCTGCCAGATTAGCTGGAATACTCTTCTGAGGCGATGGAGGTGATCAGCCCGCGTCTTGCTGAAGATAATAACTTCGTCTAAATATTCTGGACAAATTTCCCAGGTCAGCCTGCTGAGGACGGACTCCATCAATTGGGAGAATGTTGGAGGGGCATTGCAGAGGTCGAAAGGCAGGACATTGAATTTGTAGTGCTTCCCATTGCTAGTAGAAAACGCCGTCTTCTGTCTGTCCTCGGGTTGCATGGGAACTTGCCAATAACCTGACTGGAGGTCCAGTGTGGAGAACCAAGAGGCTCTGTATAGGGAGTCGAGGGAGTCGTCTATCCTGGGGAAGGGGGTGGCATCTTTGATGGTCACGTTATGGCGGCGGTAGTTGATGCAGAAGCGCTTGGTACCGTCTTTCTTTTGGACGAGGACGATGGGGGAGGACCAAGGGCTGCTGGAGAGTGAGATTACGCCGGCATCAAGCATTTCCTGGACCTGCCAGTCTTCCTGCACCTGCTGTTTAGGGTTCTTCCGTCTGGATGGTTGGTGGGTCAGTGGCCCTGTGGTGTGTATTTGGTGCGTCAGGTAGGTGGTGTGGCCGGTGTCGGAGGGGGCTAACTCATACAGGTCCTGAAAGTCCAGGAGGAGGTGGTGAAGAGTATCAGCTTGGTGGGTAGAAAGGTGATCAGGGATGGGAGGTAAGGGGGAGGGGGTGGAGGGGGGGGCGGGGGTGGAGGGGGGGCAGGGGTGGAGGGGGGGGCGGTGGAGCATGGCTCTGCTTCCTCCATCTCTCCTACAACGAGCTCCTTTGGTAGCGTGAGAGGGGTCATGGAGATGTTCCCGATTCTCACTGCCGTGATGTGTGGGGGTAGGAAGGTGGGAGGTAGGAGACAGGCCGAGAGTGTTCCTGGCGGCAGTCGGGGGGAGAAGAGGACAGATGTTCCTGTGGGCCTGTTCAGAGAGAGCCAAGCTTCGTGGCGCGGGGGAATTGTCGTGGTGGAGGTGATAGTGGCGGAAAAGGTGGGGGCGTGGAGGTCAGGGGGAAGGGGGTGTGGCGTGGGTGGGGACAGGGAGAACACAAGGGGGGGGAGTAAAGGCGGGTTGGGGGAGATGGCAAGAGGGGGGGCAGGGATGTGGGGGTTGGGGGCAGGGGGCAGGTGCATGCTGCTTTCAGGGGTTGGGGGACAGAGGCTGGACTCTTGCTAAACTGGAGCTGCCGCATGTGGCAGTCTATCGTGGTACATAATTTCTGCAGGAGATCCAGCTCCAGGTATCCATCATAGTTGTGAAAGGTAGAGTCGAAGATAATAAATTTGTGTTACGTGGATGTGTGCTGGTGAGTGTCGACTAGTAGGGCCCGTGTTTCCCCACGGATAGGCAGGGGGCCGTCCCCCGTGTATATGGGTTGAGCAGACATGGGAAAAAGTGAGCCGAAGGCAGACTTGTGACGGGAGTAGAAGTGGCTGTAAAGGCAGGATCTGGCCACTCCCGTGTCGACCAGCAGCCTCGTTTTTACCCTATTCAGTCTCATCTTGTCATAGACTTGGGGGCTACACTTGCGAGAAGTGGCCCCCGCCACCATGGGGAGGTGTGGGGGTGGTCCTAAAAATCCAGCTGTTGGGGTGTTTTCTTCCTCTGGCTTCAGTTCCTCTACATCGGTGTTCTCCATGGGTGAGGTGTCATCTCCAGGGTCCTCGTCTCCCAGGGAGGATACCTTGCATCGCCCCGGAATGTTCCTTTTTGCTGGGCAGCCTTGAGCTGCTCCCGTATGTCATGGAGCAGGCATCGGTGGCTACATGAGGAGAATTCCCAAAGGTTGATCGATATCAGGTTCTGGCTTTCCCTCTGACTGGGGTGTTTGCTCGGAGGATAGGCCCTGGGTGGGGGAGGTACTGGTGTGAGGCTCATGTGGGTTGGTAAGGATCGGAGTTTGCCGTGCGGTGCTGGGTTGTTGGTTGGGAACTTGCTCACCACGTTCATTTGTTGGGAGGTGGAGCAGGAGGTTAACAGCCGTCGTATCAGCCGGACGTCCCTGTCTAGGTTCCCTGCTGGGTCAAGAATTGTGAAGTGCTCTTTGACCATGTTGTGGAGCACTCTAATCAGGGTATTGAAAGTGTGTTGTTCCCGGGCCTCTGCGCTTGCTTCCGGGTATGCGAGGGTGATGAGCTGCCTTGCCTGGATTAGTGTATCGTCCAGGTTCCCGTCGTATGTTAGGTTATCCAATTGTGATAATGCTACGACTTTCCTGAGAGAGGGCGTGAATGCTTCTGTCACTATTGTCGTGAAGTTTGCCCAGGATAGGTCGGGGACGACTTTAGAGGCAATGCTGGTTGCTGCCATGCCCCGCAGTGGTAATGTCACAGCGATTTTCTGTCTATCATCCTCAAACCCGAAATCGAGCTGCGGCTTGATGATCGATAAACATTGCTCCTGCTCGAATTTGGGTAGCTGAACGTGTGGTTTGGTCGCCATTTTGGTATTTTCCCTGTTTTTGTTCCTCCTTTTGTCTAACTCGGCCCGGATCAAGAACCACTGCTGTCCACCAGTGTTATGCTAGGTGTTTTTGGGGCGGCTTCCCGTCCTAAGAATGCCCGGGCTAGTATTGGGTTCTTTTCAGGATCAGGCAATACTACAAATATAGGAGGAACAGGGCAAAAAAACTCAAGGCAACACCTTACATATATATTCACTAAGTGTTCACAAGGGCAATAAGATTTCTCACAGTATTATTGACTCATCAATTCTGGGGCTGCTGAATAGGGGTGAGCGTATCTTGCAGGATACGAGACAGGCACAGTTCACGATTCAGGGTGGTACAACTCACTGTACAGTTCACAGTATAGGGTGATACAGTTAACAGTATGATTCTAGGTGCCTCAGGGTATTTATTCATATTCAGTCTATAGGAACACTGGCTCCGGGTTACATGAGAGTTCTTAAATCCAACCTTGAGATGATCACTGGGGGGGGGGGGCTCTGATTTGACTTCATTGCAGGGAGCACACAAAGGGGGGGGGGAGAATCTAGGTTGGCACAAGTGCAAGGAGGGGGAGTTTGAATAATAATATCACTATTTCAGGTACAGGAGCCTTACTTCTATCACAATGAACTTTAAGTCACTGTCTGATCACAGTCACTTAATGATTTCACTGTTGGCACTTCCACTATATGACCTCGTACCGTTTACACACCTGAATCAGTTTATAGTCCTGGCAGGTTGATGTCATTCCCCGTGGGTGTGATGAAGGGCCCCGGGTGCTAGAGGCTGGGGACAGTCTCGCTTGTGGGGTAAGGGCCAAACAATTCCTCCAGATGCCTTCTGAACCACTGGGCAGAGGGTCCACGTTGCCTTAGCCGGGAATGGGGTGATTCTTGCCCTTGAGAGACCTGGGCACCATCGGGGACCCAGGGGCTGCGGTCCGCTCTGGGATGCTTTGTCGTCAGGAGGGGACTGCAGCGTTGTTCCGGGGAGATGTCCTTCAGGGGCAGGTCCTCCTCAGGGGCTGGCTGCAGGGAGAATAGCCCCGGACACTACAGAGCCCTGCCACCAGGCTGCCAGTGGTGGACTCCCTGGCTGGGGACTGGTACTACGGCAGGTGGATGCAGGAGGACGATGTGTGGGTGTAGAGCGGCTAGAGGCTGTCTCATCTGTGGGCGTGGCAGGAGGCCATTGCCAGTGTCTTGTCCTCAGGACCACTACCAACTCTGCAGGTAGTCCTCGTGCAGCGGCTTGAGGCCGTCTTGTGTGAGGAGCAGCTTGAGGCCGTCTTGTTTGTGCAGCGGCTTGAGGCCGTCTTGTGTGAGGAGCAGCTTGAGGCCGTCTTGTTTGTGCAGCGGCTTGAGGCTGTCTTGGATGTCGAGCGGCTGGAGGCCGCCTCGTGTGTGGAGTGGCTTGAGGCCGTCTCATTTATGGAGTGGCTTGAGGCCGTCTCTAAATTGGAACGGCTTAAGGCCGACTCTGGGTTGTAAGGAGCGTAGGCTGCAGCTCCACCCCAACCCTGATGCAGGCTGGGCTGGTGAAAAGGTAGTGCGCTTGGGCTGAGGTGTATGGGCCAGGTCGGTTCTGGGGAGTAGGGGCGCGCAGCTACCCGGGACTTGTGCCCGTATGGTATGGACACCCTGTACACTGCATCTAATCCTCTGCTGTCGCCTCCTGGGGGTGTCGTGATGTCTTCTGCTGTAATCTTGTCTTCTGCTGTTATCATTTCATTTATGTTTAACATACTCCTCAGGATCCTCCCCAGTTTCATCAAAGAACATTTTATAATACATGACCTGACGGGAGTCCTGGATAAAGATATCCAACTAATGAGGCGCCTTCTAGCCATCCACTCCATCCCTCAACACATCGGCGCAATCAGTCAATTCCCCACGAATATCATCGCTATTAACCCGTGGGAATTTTCTGCTTGAAGCCACGGATGCCCTATCCACGACATCTTTGAGCAGCTAAAAGCTGCCTGGCGCCGCAAAACGACCCAGGGGCGCCGACAAGCCTCCCCGCCATACGCCGATTGCTCCGAGCCTGAGGGAACAGAGCTTGACAAAAAGGGCACAGAGCTCGGCACAGAAGGCGCCCCACACCGCCCCCGCACCTCCCCATAGTGATGGAGTCCACCTCACAAAAACATCGCCCCCTAGTCTACGACAGGGGGAAACGTCATGTTTCATTTTACTCTCCTCACACTATATCTTCTGTTTTACCCTCCCCTATTCCTAACCTTCCCACCTCCCCTACTCCTAACCGTCCCACTCCCCCACACACCACTTTCTCCACTACTATCACCTCCTCCCGTCCTGTTCTCTTTCAACACAAAGCCTGCCTCCCCCTTAACAGGCCCCCTAGAACCCATACCTTATCCTCCCCCAACTTATTTCCTAAAACCATCCCCTCCTGTCTACTGCCTCCCACCTATCACCCTGCACAGCCCACCTCATACGCCGCCTCCTGGCCATGCCACGCTCACTCTCCACCCAGCACACTTCACCATCACTCACCTTCCCCGCCAACATGACTAACTCATACCCTGCTCTATTACACCCTCCTCCTCCTCCTCACTCTCACCCACCTCTCTTTCCTCGCTCACCTCGCCTACCCCACCCTCAACCTCACCATCCCCACGGACTCCCAACTCATCCCCAATGACCTCACCAGACGCCTCACTGTCCGCCACCACTGCAGGCCCAGCCACACAACCAAGAGATTCCCCACCCAACAAAGGCCACCGCACCACACCTCCAACGCCACACACCACCTGCCACACCCCACACCTCAGCTTTCGCCACCCCACCGCCACCGCCAATACAATCACCCGACCCGGGGGCCCCAAATCCACCTCCAGCCACTCCACCACGTTTCCAGCACCACACACCACCCCCCACCACCCTCATACCCGCACCATTCCCTCGGCCCACACCCACCGCCCACCCCACACCACGAGCACAGCCCACTGCCACCACCTATGTAACCCCATCACCAAACATCCAGACGACACCACAAGGCCACACTTCTCCTCACCACCAGCTCCTTCACCATCCACACCTCACGCCACCTCACCTCCCGCCTCACCGCCACCGCAACTCCCTTCTCCCAGCCAACCCCCCACTCCCTCGCCACCACCTCCCTCGATCCCTGCACCTCACATCACCTCACCTGCCACCCCGCCACCACCATGCCGCCCAAACACACCAAGACCACCCACAACCAACACACACCCACATGCCCGCACTTCCCCTTCACCACCCACACCTGCCACCTCAACCACCGCAGATTTATTCCCCCAGCCAGTCCCCCACCACCTCACCTCCAGTCCCTTCACCCTCCACACCTCACACCACCACATCCGCTTCCTCACCGTTCCCGCAAATTCGTCCCCACAGCCAGCCCCCTACCACCTCACCCCCAGCTCCTTCACCCCGCACAGCTCACACCACCTCACCCACCACCTCACCCCCAGCTCCTTCACCCCGCACAGCGCACACCACCTCACCCGCCACCTCACCCCCAGCTCCTTCACCCTGCACAGCTCACACCACCTCACCCGCCACCTCACCACCACCACCCACCTCCAGTACCAGAGCACCCTCACACCCCCACACACCACCCCCTGCCTCCTCCACCCCGATGTCAACTTCCCCCGTCATCGCCCCCACGTTCCCACATCACCACCAAGCCCACACCTCAAACACCGCCACCTAACACCACCCACCCCACCCCAACACCCCGCACAGCCACAGCACCACGAGACCGCACTCCCACCTCGCCATCCACACCCACCTTGAAGACCACCATCACTAGCTCTGGCCTCCTCTCACGCCCTCCCGTCAGATACACCACCTCCACGGTTCAGCTGAGACCCGCAGGAGAGTGACCACCTACAGCCACGAGGATATGGCGCCACCTGGGCACAGTAGGAAGCACTGCATCCGTGGGCCCCACTACCTCCTCCAACTCCTCCGCACAGCCTCCCAACCCTCCACCTACCACCTCGTCTGCACCCCTCACACGACAAAGACCGGGCAACTAGACAATGGACCACCCTCCTTCAACACCTGTCTCCAGCCCACAACACCAGCACAACCAAGACCTATTACCTCCAGTCACAGGGACGTGACTTTTCCCACCACGACGGTCGTGAGATAGTAACAACTGAGGAGGGCATCACAACACCCCCAGGAGGCGACAACGGAGGGGTAGACAGGGCGTGCACGATGTCCGTGCTATATGGATATAAGTCCAATAGAGCTCCGGGCCCCTATTCCCAGGAATGCACCTGGCGTAAACACCTCAGTCTGGGTGCATTAACCTTTCACCGGACCAGCCTGTGTCAGGATCGGGGTGGAGCTGAAAACACAGTTCCAAGCAGCACCCCAGCTACGGCCTGTAGCCACGCAAACTCAGAGACGGCCTGTAGCCGCTTTAATAAGGCAATGGCCTGTAGCTGTGCCCTTGTGACTGCCTGTAGCCGCGCCCTTGTGACAGCCTGTAGCCGCACCCTTGTGACAGCCTGTAGCCGTGCTTCATCTGCAGTCCCGTCAGGAAGTCGGGCCCCAGTGACGGCTGGTAGCTGCACCAACAGGGAAGGGATGGCCTGTAGCCACCCTCCGCCTGTTGCTCAAGGGACCTCAGTGACAGCCTGTAGCCACACCAGGGAGGGATGCTACAAAAGTCCCTCACCCCCTGTGACTTCACAATATGAGGGCGACCTGCAATCAGCCCTGCCCATCGATGGGGGCGTAGGTCGCATCTTCACCCACCAAGATCAAGGCAACCTCCAGGAGGAGGACTTCCAACTTGAGGACTGGTGGAGAGGCCCTGTGTTATCCCCAGGGTTGTACTCCATCCAGTCAGCACCCGAGGAGGACTCACACCTGACAGACTCCTGCCGGGAGCAACGCTGCAGCCCTACCCTGACAGCGGCACAACAGGGAGAAGACCGGAGCCGATGGACCCTTGAAGGCGCCCCCAGGACCCCGGGGCAAGACCTCTCCCCTCCCTGATGAAGGCGACGTCCTTCCCCCACCAATGGCCTGTTGGAGCACCTACAGAGACTGTTTGGCCCCAGCCCGGAGGGCCAGACCCCAGTCCCTAGCCCCAACAGTGAGAGACCCTTCACCACGCCCAATCATAGTCCTTGACGAGAGGCGACGCCCCTGCGAGTTGTCCCATGGCTGCATGACTAAGGGACTCCTCAAGGGACTCCGCCAATGCCAGGCCGACATCTGTGAGTCCCCAGGCTCCCCCTCCCCCTTGCCCACCGACCAGTGATTGTGATACATAGTCCCCACAGAGCAGAAGTGCGAGATGAGGACAGAGACTGTGCAGTGCAAATGAGAGGTAAAACTCAGTGTCAGAATAAGGACTCTTGTGACTGTGCATCTCCACCTTGTGCACAGTGAGAGGTAAAACTCAGTGTCAAAACAAGAACTCTTGTGACAGTGTATATCCATTTTATACTAGTGGAAACCAAGTCAGTTCCAGAAAAAGGACTCATGAACTTCTCTGTGCCCATTAAAAATCATACCCCACCCTCTCACTGTGAAACGAGGCACAAACATAAGGACTGTGAAACTGTGTATCACCCACTTACCCAAATTGAGCCTATTGTCTATCTTGTATCCTACCCGATACACGTAGCCCATCTCCCAGCCTGTGTATTGACTTTGTATAGTATATCGTGTGGATTGTCTTCCCACTCTGTAGCAAAGAATTTGTTAATATACATGTAAGGTTGTTGCCCTGTGTTTTTATGCCCTGTTCCTCTCATACTGTGTCTGAGCTCTGGTTTATAAAGGGAACCCAGCTATACCTTAGGCGTTATTAGGACGGGAAGCCGACCTAGAAATGCCTAGCATAACTTTGTTGTTGTTATGATTGTTTTTGTTGTTATGGTTGTTACTGTTGTTGTTGTTGTAATGGTGGTGGTTGTTGTTGTTATGGTTGTTGTTGGTGGTGGTGGTGTTGTTATGGTTGTTGTTGTTGCTGTAATGGTGGTTGTTGATGGTGTTATGGTTGATGTTGTTGTTGTTGTTATAGTTGTTGTTATGGATGATTTTATGGTGGTGGTGGTGGTTGTTGTTAAAATGCAGCAGGACATCAAAACAGACCGCAATGAGCCACCAGAAGGAGCCCACGGAGGAGAGTACATGGAGTGAATGAGCTCCGGGCAGAATCAGCTTAAGTCCACCTGGGCCACACACACCTATGACACAGAACTCGCCTGCCGCCACCATAGCAGGAATACAAGACGACCTGCCGGGCGAGCTGCCCACAGATCAGACCGGGGTGGAACTGTTTCTCCAGCTCCTAACAGCACCCCTGAGACAGTCGATAGCCGCCCACCCTCCTACAGGAGACGGCCGGAAGCCGCTCTGGAGGAGACTAGGAGACGGCCTGAAACCACTCTGGAAGAAACTAGGAGACGGCCTGAAGCCACTCCCACCTTCGTCAGTAGACGGCCTGAAGCCGCTCGGAAGGTGCCCCTCTGAGAGATGGCCCGCAGCCGCTCGCCCTCCTACAGGAGACGGTTGGAAGCCGCTCAGAAGGTGCCCCTCGGAGAGACAGCCTGCAGCCACTCACCCTCCTACAGGAGATGGCCTGAAGCTGCTCCGGAGGCCAATCAGGAGACAGCCGGTAGCCACTCTCACCTTTGTCAGGAAATGGCCAGAAGCCACTCTGAAGGTGCCCCTGGAGAGACGGACGGTAGCCACTCACTCTCCTACAGGAGACGGCCTGAAGCCGCTCCGGAGGTCAATCAGGAGACGGCCAGAAGCTGCTCCCGCTTTCATCAGGAGATGGCTGGAAGCCGCTCTGAAGGTGTTCCTGGAGAGTCGGCCTGTAGCCACTCTACCCTCCTGCAGGAGGAGACCGTTAGCCACTCCAAAGGTGTCCCAAGACAGCCACGGCCAGTAGCCGGGCCCTACTGCCAGAGACAGCCTGAAGCCACTTCGTCAGGTGCTGAGCCCGGTCCACCTACCCACGACTTCGAGGAAGCCCCCAGCCTGGAGGAGCATTGGAGAGGCCCTGTGACCACCACCAGGCTCTTCTTCCTACAGTCGGTGGAGACGCCCCTGATGGACCCCGACGCCAGCCGACACTGCAGCTCACTCCTGACGGCGTCCCCGACTTGCGGGGATCGCAGCCTCCCGACCGCCCCTCAGACTCCCAGGCGGGACCTCACTGCACCCAGACGCCGGAGATCCTCAACCTCCGTCAGGCACCTGACTCGGAAGTTCAGGCAACTGTTCGGCCCCAGCCCAGAGGATTGGACTCCCACCCCGAGCCCAGAAGCCTCGGGCTCCTACACCCCCAGCAGCCCCGGATGAGAGAGGACACCCCTACGCACTGTCCCCCGCCCCCGGGACCTAGCCACCCCTGGCGGATCCCAGCCCCATCAGTAGGGAGGCTGAGACTTTGCTGCTGCCCCTGTGCCTGACTGTGACACGTCTGACCCGACAGTGAGTGAAAGTGAACACATGCAGCATACAGACAGTGTAGGAGTGACAGAGTAAAGTAGGCCGGTAGTTAGAGCATAAAAGAAAGTGGTGGAAAAGATAGTGCACTAGTAAGACAGTGAAGGACGGGCCTACCATAGTGTAGAGTGCCGCCGTAAGACAGTGAAGATCATACATAGGCCCCTGAGTTGAAGTCCCAGTACCGCCAGCTCCACCTGGGTACATAGTAATGTAAAAGTGATCTACGGACTAAGGTACAGTGAACACTCTATGCAACAGTGACGGCACGTCTCGATAAGGTCACGCTTAGGCCCAGTGTAAAATATTAACGTTACCCTGGGAAATCGAGACAACCACCACCACCGACCTAGGAAATCTAAACTCCCTCACCAAAATAAGTGTCTAGCTCAAGTGTTGTTCCCCCTAACCAATCTGGTCCTGTACAGTATCCTGCGTGATACTATTATTCCATATCTGCAGCCCAAGGATTATAATTGTCCAGCTTGTTTGTATTTGTGACATCTGCTCGTTCCTGTGTGAGATTTAATAATACACAAGTAAGGTATTGTCTTGAGTTTTTGTGTTCTGCCTCTCTCTTATTTGTCTAAGCTCCGGTCTAGAAAGAGAACCCAGCTACTCACAAGGTGCTCTAGGGACGGGAGGCCGACCCTAAAACACCTAGCATTACAGTTGTTATGGTTGTTGTTGTTATAATTGTTGTTGCTATGGTTGTTGTTGTTATTGTTGTTGTTATGGTGTTATTGTTTTACAGTTGTTGTTGTTGCTATGGTTGTTGTTATGACTGCTGTTGTTTTGGTTGTTTTATGGTTGTTGTTATGGTTGTTGTTGTTATAGTTGTTGTTGTTGTTATAGTTGTTGTTGTTATGGTTGTTGCTATTATGGTTGTTGTTGTTAAGGTTGTTGTTGTTGTTATAGTTATTGTTATGGTTGTTGTTGTTGTTATGGTTGTTATGGTTGTTGTTGTTGTTGTTATGGTTGTTGTTGTTTTGGTTGTTGTTTTGGTTGTTGTTGTTGTTGTTGTTGTTGTTATGGTTGTTGTTATTAAAATGCCGGGTATAGTCACCGAGGGCATCACAATACCCCCAGGAGGAACCTACGGAGGGGCAGACAGAGCGCGGCCCGACTCCGGGCAACAGGGACATAAGACCACCCGGGCCGCATGCCCCTATGATCCGGAACTCGCCCACCGCCGCCATCGCAGGAAACAGAGACTTCCTTGCGGCCAAGCTGACCCTCGACAGGATCAGGGTGGAGCTACTTCCTTAGCTCCAAGCAGCACCCCAGCGACGCCCAGCAGCTGCGCCCTTTGTGAGATGGCCAATAGCAGCTCAGACCTTCAGGAGATGGCTGGTAGCCGCTCGGAAGGCTTCCCAGAGACGGCCTGTAGCCGCTCTGCCCTTCAGAAGACGGCCGGTAGCTGCTCCTCCCTAAGAGCCACAGCCTGTAGTTGGGCCACACGGCAGAAGATGGCCGGTAGCCGCTCCCCCGTCAGGTGCTGCTATATCCCCCTACAGGAACCAGCGACAGCCGGTAGCAACTCTGGGGAGAGAAGGGTACATCCCCTCTCCTCCTGTAGTTGCCTCAGAGGACAAGGCACAGGCGACGGCTAGTAGCCATGCCCGTTGGCAGGAGACGGCCGGTAGCCGCTCATCAGCATGTCATCCTCCACACGGGACTTCAGCGACAGCTGGTAGCCGACCGACAAGCAAGCAACAGCCAGTAGCCGCACTTCACCTGCATCCCTGTCTGGGAGTCAGGCCCAGGCAACAGCCGGTAGCTGCGCCTACGATAAAGGGACGGCCAGCAGCTGCCCTAGTTTCGTTGACCATGGGAACCCAGCAATGGCTGGCAACCATGCCAGGGAGGAGCACCAAAGCCCCTTGCCCCCTGTGACTCCACTATGAGAGGGCATTCTGCCATCAGACCTGCCGGCAGGCGGGGGTGCAGATGACCCTACTGTCCACCACCAGCGAGGCAACCTTCAGGAGGAAGGCCTCAGCCCCGCGGACCCGTGGAGAGGTCCTGTGCTATCCCCAGGGTTATTCTCTGCCCAGCCGACTCCAGAGGGACCCTACCTGATGGACTCTGATGGAGGCCGACACTGTAGCCCACTCCTGATATTGTCCCCGACGGAAGGAGACCGCAGCCGACAGGCCCCCGAGGCCGCCCCCAGGACCCCTGGGAGAGGCCTTTCCCCACCCTGACACAGACAACACTTGTCCTCCGACAGGTGCCTGAGTGAGCGCTTTAGGGTACTCTTCGGACCCAGACCTGAGGGCTGTACTCCAGTTCCCAGCCCCGACAGTGTGGGGCCCTTTGCCACACGCAGCCCCGGACGAGAGAGGACACCCGTATGAGTGATCCCATGGCCACAGGACATGGAGGCCCCAGGCGAAGCTCAGCCCCCATCAGGAGCCGGTCTACAAGCTCTCCCGCTGCCCTCTGCCAATGCTGCCACCCTACCCAGTCCTGACAGTGAGCGACAGTGGAAGTGCAGTGTCAGTGAAACAGAGACCTAGACATTGGGCAGTGTGTTAAGATATTAGAGGGAAACTAAGCCCAAGATCTATCAGTGCTATAGTGACGGAAGTGTAGACCAACAGTGAAACAGTGACAGAGTAAGAGAAGCCGAGCATTGATTACAGTGACCTTACTGAATGGGTATTTTGGCTCTACTAATATAATTCATCCACGACATAAGACCTACAGGTGAACTGCCCATTCTAATCACAGTGTAGATTTCCCTCAAAGTGACAGTGACCGATTCCCCTGCCCAGCACCATAAATGCTGTTCATTGTGCTATTCACTTTTATCCCAAACTATTGTCCAAAAAGTATCCTGCATGATACTACTACCCATGATCTTAGTACATATCATATAATTGTCTAGATTCCTCTTTTGTGACATCTACCTGTTCCACATCTAGAATTTACCAATATGCATGTAAGGTTGTTGCCCTGAGTTTTTGTGCCCTGTGTCTCTCTTAGTCTCCTAAGTCCGGTCTAGAAAGGGAACCCAGCTACACAATAGGTGTTCAAGGGACGGGAAGCCGACCCTTAACCCCCAACCGCCAGCTGACATGTATAGCCGTCACGATTTTGGGCGCAGAGCAATGCTGGTTGACGTGTATAGCAGCAAGTATCTTCCTGCCACCCTTTGAACTTTAATTTATCCTTACTCATCGACGGCACCACCTGAAGACGTGGGGATACTTCCATTTGAAGGAAGAAGAGTTAGTGAGTCTTATGTTCATGAATTCTTCACTGACAAGCAGTTGGCCACGATAAACAAAAGACATTTGCATTCTCAGATCGAATACTATTTGCCACTGTGGAATGGATGTGGAGTGGTTGCACTGGGGCAGTTGGACAAAATTCAAAATAAGGCCATTAGATTAATCAATAATCCTGCCATAACACAGGAACTTCCTCCATTATAAGTACGTGGAGATGTTGCATCTTTAGCACCATTTTATCGATATTTTTACCGTAAGTGCTCTGACGAGCTTGTTTCAATTGTGCTTTCCCTTCACATTTTCTCTTGAAATACTCGGGCAGCTGGGAGTGCCCATGAACTTACACTCTCTCCCCCGCAATGCAGAACCTCTGCTTATCAAAATTCATTTATCCCCAGAACTACTACTCTCTGGAATTCACTTCCTGGGAGTTGCTTCCCACAAACATCTAATCCACTTTTATATAAACCCTGATTTTATAAATATTTTATGAACGGAGGATGCCTTTAGGCACGGGGACTTTTTTTTTATTTCCTTTGTTTTTCCTTCCTCCATTAATTGACTCTTAAAACAAAAATGTATCTTTAATTTTTTTCTCTAGCTATTATGGTTTGGCAGATATTAGAGTTTGAAGTAAGGGTATTTTTTTCCGTCACAGATATCCCCCGTAGGGAGGAACGTGCAACATCAGAAAACCCTGGCGTATAGGGGTTAAACACCTAGCATAACACTGGAGGACAGCAATGGTTCTTGACCCGGGCATACGAGAGAGGCACTCAGAGAATACCGGCAAAATGGCAACCAAACCTCACGTACAATTGCCTAAATTCGACCCAGAACAATATGACATCCACACGTATCCAGTAATTATTAAGTCATTATTAGATATCTGGTTTGAGGACGACAAACAGAAAATAGCAGTCACCCTTCCACTACTGGGTAAAGTGGCAGCAAATATTGCACTAAATATTGCGCTAAAAAATCGTCCTGGGGTTCACATGGCAAAACTACATGAAACTCATAATCCAGGCCATTACATCCTCATTAAGAAAAGTAATGGCACTATCATAGTTGGATAGTTTGACCCACAACGGCATCCTGGACGACATTCTGATCCAGGCCAGGTGACAAGTCACCACCGCCTACCTGGAGGCAAATGATGAAACCCGGGAACAGCTTACATTTAACACACTCATCAGGATCCTCCCCAATTTCATCAAAAAACATTTTATATTACATGACCAGACGGGAGACCTGGATAAAGATATCCAATTGACGAGGCGCCTTCAAGCCATCCACTCCACCCCTCAACACATCAGCAAAATCAATCAGTTTCCCATGGACATCATTGCGATTAACACATGGGAATTTTCTGCTTGCAGCCACAAGTGCCCTATTCACGACATCCACGAGCAGCTAATAGCTGCCTGGGACAGCAGAACGACCCAGAGGCGCCTACAAACCGCCCACCCATACACCGATTGCCCAGAGCCTATGGGAAACAAAACCCTACGAAAAAGGCACAGAAGACGCCCCTACCGCCCCCGCACCCCCCCATACTGGCAGGGGCTACCTCACATCGCCCCCCAATCTACAACAGGAGGAAACGTCACGTTTCATTTTGCTCTCTAAAATGCAGTATAACGTCACGGAGGGCAACCCAACACCCCCAGAAGGAGCCCACTAAGGAGCATATACAGCATGCCTGGACTCCGGGCAAAAAGGACATAAGTCTGCCCGGGCCGTGCGCCCCTATAACCCAGAGCTCGCCCGCCGTCACCATAGCAGGAACACGAGACTACCTTCCGGGCGAGCTGACCACCAACAACCATGGGGTGAAACTGTTACTCCAGCTCCAGTCAGCACCCCTGAGATGGCTGGTAGCCACTCAACCCTCCTACAGGAGATGGCCTGCAGCTGCTCTGGAGACAAACAGGAGACAGCATGTAGCCGCTCCCGCCTTCGTCAGGAGACGGTCTGTAGCTGCTCTGTAGGTGCCCCTGAGTCGGCCTGTAGCCACTCCCTCCCCCAGGCCACGGCCAGTAGCTGGGCCTTAGTGACAGCCGGTAGCCGTGTCCCCAGAAGACCACGGCCAGTAGCCTGGCCCTATGGCAGGAGACGGACGGTAGCTGCTCCTCCATCAGGTGCTGACTCCTGTTCACCAACCTATGACCCAGAGGGAGCCCCCAACCTGGCGTAGTACTGGAGAGGCCCCATGGCTACCACCGGGCTCTTCTCCCTGCAGCTGGATCCCGAGCGGACTCGCCTGACGGACCCCGACGTAGGCCAATGCCACAGCCCCCTCCTGACGGCGTCTCTGAACACCTGGGACATCAGCCCTTGGGACCTCCAGACCACCCCCAGGACCCCCAGGCGGGACCTCCCTACACCAGACCTCAGAGATCTTCGTCCTCCATCAGGCGCCTGAGCGAGAAGTTCAGGCAGCTATTCGACCCCAGTCGAGGGCCAGACTCCTGCCCCAAGCCCTAAAAGTGCGGGACCCTTCGCCACCAGCAGCCCCGGACGAGAGAGGATGCCCCTATGCAT
Organism: Coenobita brevimanus; assembly: GCF_032717465.1. NCBI lineage: Eukaryota > Metazoa > Arthropoda > Malacostraca > Decapoda > Coenobitidae > Coenobita > Coenobita brevimanus. The sequence goes on along the minus strand of NC_137054.1, from coordinate 51,436,385 downwards.
GATCCCGTGGCCCCTGAATGCAAAGGCCCCTGGCGGAACCCAGCTCCATCAGTAGTGGGGCTGAGTCACCCCCGCCGCCCTTGTACCTGACCGCCACGACACCCAGACCCAAAACGAGTGACACTGAAAGCACAGTGTCCGTGACTTAGTGAAGTAAAGGTAGAACAGTGAATTAACAGTATAAAGGAAGTAAGTGAGAAAAGCATCAGTGAAAATATAAATGAGTGGTGGAAAAAGTAAGGTAACCACGAACCAGTGAACACGGCAAGGCAGTGAAACATGGGTCTGTGACAGGGAATACGCTACCAAACAATAACGCCTTAGGCCTCAGTGTTAAAGTAATAATTACCCACAGTGAGATAGTATCACCAGTTCCACCACTTCCTGCAATAATAATGCATAACCCCTCTGCCCTAATTCTGTTCACCTTACCCGACTTTGACCTGAGTAGTATCCTGCGCGATACTAACAACCCATATCTAGGCCTAAGAATCATAATTGTCCAGTATATCCGTATTCGTGACATCTACCCGTTCCGCTGTAGAATTTAGTAATACACATGCAAGGTTGTTGCCTTGAGCTTTTGTGTCCTGCCTCTCTCCTATTTGTCTAAGCTCCAGTCTAGAAAGAGAACCCAGGTACACAGTAGGCGTTAGAGGAACGGGAAGCCTATTACACTTGTGGACAGCGGTGGTTCTTGACCCGGGCATATGAGAGAGGTAATCAGGAAGTACTGGAAAAATGGCAACCAAACGCGTGTGCAATTACCTAAATTCGACCCTGAACAGTATGATGTTCACACATATCTGGCAATTATTAAACTTTTGCTAGATATAGAATTCGAGGATGACAAGCAAAAAATTGCAGTCACACTCCCACTACTGGGCAAAGTGGCAGCTAATATAGCACCCAAGATCGTTCTGGGGCTCACCTGGCAGAATTTCATGAAACTCGTGATTCAAGCCATCACTCCATCACTAGATAAAATGGTGGCACCATCCCAATTGGATAGCCTAACCTTTGATGGCAATTTGGATGATACTCTAATCTAGGCTACACGCCTGGTCACCGCTGCCAGAGGCAGATTATGAAACCCGGGAGCAACACACCTTTAATACTATTCTGAGAGTGCTCCCCAGCATGGTCAAGGAGCACTTTACAATCCATGACCCTACAGGAGACATGGATAAGGATATCCAACTGATACACCGCCTCCTGACCTCCTGCCCTGCACCCCGGCAAATCAACGTGGTAAAAAAGTTTCCCACGAACATTCCGGCTCCCCCAGTCAAGCCACGTCCGCCTATGCCCCGCACCAGCCCCATCCCAGCACCCAGTCTGCCTAGGGAGCACCCCACCCACCAGCGCCCCAGTCACAGGGCGAACCCCAACCTCATCCTGGTGAATCCCTGGGGGTTCTCTGTTTGCAGCTCCAGGTGCCCACTGCACGATATCAGGGACCAACTGAAAGCTGCCAGACGGAATACCACCACCCCAGGCCAATGTAAAGTTTCCTCTCTAGAGAACGAGGAACCGGAGGACGAATCTGCACTCTTGGAGGAGACCGAACCTGGGGAACAGGAGCCGGAGGAAGAAGAAGGAGGCCTCCGGCAGTTGGATTTTTTAGGACTGCCCCTGCACCTTCCCACGGTGGCGGAGGCCACTTCCCCCAAATACCGCCCCCGAATCTACCACAAGATGAAGCTGAACGGGGTGAAAGCCAGACTTCTGGTTGATATGGGAGTGGCCAGATCCTACCTGTATAGCCACTACTTCTCCCGTCACAAATCGACCTTTGGCCCGCTATTCCCAATGGCTACTCACCTTGTGGACGAGGGGGATGGCCCCCTACCGATCCGTGGGGAAACACGGGCCCTGCGCATCGACACCCATCAGCTGGCGTCGACACAGCATCGTATTCAACTCTTCCTGCTGCAATTACGACGGATATCTAGGGTTGGACCTGTTGCAGAAGTTAGGAGCCACCATTGATTGCCACAACAGACAGCTCCAGTTCCAGAAATCACCCGACCCCCCCCCCTCCCACTCGGGCCGTCTGCACCTGCACGCCCCGGCCCCGACCGGAAGACTCTATGCGCCCCTCTTCTCTCCCCCCTTGACCTCCCTCCCCTCTCTCCCCACCCCTCCCTCTTTTCCCGCCACCATTTCCTCCGCTGTCACCATTCTCCCCCACCACGAAGCCTGGGTGCCCCTCAACCGGCCCTCCGGTACCTTCGCCCTGTTCTCCCCACTCCTGCCACCCAGAACCCTCTCGGCCTACCTTCTGCCCCAACCTTCCTTCCCCCTCATCACATGGCAGTCCGGAGTGCCAACCTTGCCCCCTCGCCCCTCACTCTCCCTAAATGGCTTATAATCAGAGAGATGGGGGAAGCCGAGCCCTGCGTCCCCTCCCTCTCCTGCTCCCCTGCCCGCTCCCCTCCCTCTCCCGCTCCCCTGCCCGCTCCCCTGTCCCACTGCCCCCCATCCCCAACCATCTCTCCGCTCACCAGTCAGACACCCTCCGCCGCCTCCTCCTGGATTTCCAGGATCTGTTTGCGGCAGGACCCACTGATATTGGACACACCACCTACCTGGCTCACAAGATTTACATGATGGGCCCACCAATCCGACAGCCATCCCGGCGGAAGAACCCCAAGCAGCGGGAAGAGGAAGACCACCAGGTACAGATGATCGAAGCCGGATTCGTCTCCCCCTCCACCAACCCCTGGTCCTCCCCCGTTGTCCTCATGAAGAAAAAGGCTGGCACGATGCAGTTCAGTGTCAATTACCGCCGGCTTAACGATATGACCACCAAGGATGCCACTCCACTCCCGCACTTAGACGACTCCCTGGATGCCCTATATGGAGCCTCCTGGTTTTCCACGCTCGACCTCCAGTCAGGGTATTGGCAGGTCCCAGTTCATCCAGAGGACAGAGGCAAAACCGCTTTCTCGACTAGCAACGGGAAACATTATGAATTTAATGTTTTACCCTTCGGCCTCTGTAATGCCCCAGCCACCTTCTCAAGACTAATGGAATCCGTCCTCAGCGGCCTCACATGGGAGATCTGTCTCGCTTACATGGATGATGTCATCATTTTCAGCAAGGCCTAGGCCGACCATCTTCAACGCCTCCACTGGGTTTTCACCAGCATCTGACAGGCAGGCCTCAAACTCCAGTCCTCCAAGTGCGTCCTGGCCGTCAGAACCGTCTCATTTCTGGGACATGTCATCTCCCAGGCTGGCATATCTCCCGACCCATACAAGATCTGCGCCATTGCGGACATACCCCCACCACAAAACATTCATGGGATTCTAGCCTTCCTCAGCCTTATGTCCTATTACTGCCGTTTTGTGAAGAGGTTTGCCCACATTGCCAAGCCACTCCAATACCTGACCCGCAAGGGAGAACCGTTCATCTGGATGGACGAGAGATGAGCCGCCTTCCAACAGCTTAAGGATAAGCTCGTTTCCACCCCTGTCGTGGCCTTTCCTGACTATGCCCTCCCATTCCAGCTCTACACTGACGTTTCCCTAATCACGATCGGTGCTGTGCTGGCACAAGTCCAAGAGGGCAGCGAGCACATTATCACCTGCGCCAGCTGTACCCGCAATCAGGCAGAAAAAAATTATGCTGCCACCAAGAAGGAGTGCCTGAGCATCATCTGGGTACTTGAGCACTTTCGGGCATACCTATTGGGGACTCAAGTTACTATCATCACTGATCACCAGTCCCTCCAGTGGCTGCGGCAGTCTGACACCCACAGTGCCCAGCTCATCTGATGGCGCGAAACCCTGGAGGAATTCAACTATGAAATCTCATACTGCCCCAGCAAACTCCGCACCAATGCACACGCTCTCTCTCGGCTCCCTATCAATGCCACCCAGCCGGAACCCAATCTCCTCCAGCAGTGGCATCGTAAGGAACAACCCCACTGGATTCCCCAGCACCTCTTCAAGAAATTGTATCACCAGGGCGACCACCTGCTTACCCCATCCAGGCATATCATCCTAGCCCCCGCCGCCGCCCTCGACGCCCTCCGACACCTGCACACTCACAACGGCATTCACCTGGGCACAAAAAAACTTCTGCAGCTCTTTAACGACACCTACTGGGTGCCCAGGAGATTATCCAATCTTGTCGAGTGTCCGCCCTTGGTAAGGACATCACCCGTACCGCCTGTCCATCGGGTCATATTGCCGACCACAAATCTATGCAGTTATTGGCGATCAACACAGTGGGACCCTTACCCCTGAAATCAGGCTATAGGTACATAATCACATTCGTTGATACGTACTCCAAATTCATTGTAGCCTCCCCAGCAAAAGAACACCTCGCTGTTGCAGTGGCTGACGCCCTGATTCGGCACGTATTCCCGTACTTCGGTATCCCACAAGCAATCCACTCAGATAATGCACCAGAGTTCACCAGTAAAATCTGGGAGAAGCTGGCCCACATATTTGGCTATAACATCTCACACTCGTTCCCTTACTGGCCCCAAGGAAATGCCATATGCGAGCGAAGCCATTGTACACTAATGAATCAACTCCGCACCCAGATAGAAGCCACCAAAGACGACGACTGGCCTGCCCATGTAAAAATCATGCAATGGAACATCAACTCCTATGCCTGAGAGGGCGGAATTTCGCCGTATGAACGAGTGTTTGGAGAAACACCCCTTCTCCTGCTCCTTCGGCAGCACTTACAATCCCCCACTTCTACCCCCACATCTAACCCACTATACCGTCTCAAATGACGGCTAACCCACCTTCAGAACAACCTAGACCTCTGCCCCAACACCACCTCCAACCCCTACAACCCGGGTGACACTGTTATGATAGTGCAGCTCCCCACCGGCCACAAGCTTGCACCATGCTTCACTGGGTCCCATACCATCATCCGTGTCCCTAACCCCTGCCAGGTGACGGTCGAATATCATGGCACTTCCCACACTCTCAGAAACCGTCATGTATGCCCTATTCACGCTCCTGCCTCCCCTGCCCCGGCCCCGCGCCCCACCCCACCCACTACCCCCGCACCACATCTCTCTACCTCCTATGACTGCTACATCTCCCCCTCACCATCTCTCACTCCCTCCCCTTCCCCCTGCCGCCTCCACCTCACCTCCCGCCATGCCGCCTCACACCTCACCTGACAACTCACCAAAGCCACCAACTCCTCGTCTCCCCACCTCCTCACCACCCACCACCCCAGCCCCCATGCCCAGCACCGCATGTCTCATGCACGCCCCCGCACCCCCTCAACCCACCACACCCCCGCCCCAGCCATCGCCCACCACTGTCCCCGAATCTTCCCGCCCGCCGCCCACACACACACCCTCACCCTGCATACCCTGTCCCCCACCCCTGACTCCACCTGCGCTGCCCATGCACCCACTATACCACCACCCACTAAGCCTACACCCCACTACATGTGCCATGCCTCCCACCCTCCTACCACACCACAGCCGCCCTCGCACACCACACGCAGCTCACACATGCGCCAGCACTGCACAGCCACATTGCCGCCCACACCCACCCTTAAAACAACCATCCCACACTCCGGCCACCTCTCCCGCCCACCTGCCTGTTACACACACTCTCCCACCCCACCCACCTTGCCGCAAAATCACACTTCAACCCCTGCCCTAAATCATCTCACACTCATGCTACGCCAGGCCCAAATCCCAGCCACCGACACTCCCCAGAGATGCCACGCTGCATTACCCCGGCATAAAACCCCACACTCTCCGTCCATCTCCAGCATTCAGCACAGCCCTTCACAGAAGACAACACCTACCTCCATGAGGATTCTCCGAGCCATATGGACTCCACCCTTCGAATGAAAACAACAAATCCGTGGACCCCACCACCTCCTAGGATACCTCTGCTCCTCCACCAACCCATTCACCTTCTTCATCACCTGTGACGAGCAGCTAGATGAAAACTCTCCCACCACAGCCTGGCATGCCCTCCTCCAACACCTACAGCCAGTCTACCACACCTACGACACCAAAGTTTACCACCTCGAGTCACAGGGACGTGACTTTTTCCCAGCAGACGGTGGTAAAATGCAAAATAACGTCACGGAGGGCAACCTAACACCCCTAGAAGGAGCCCACCGAGGAGCATATACATTGTGCCTGGACTCCGGGTGACAAAGACATAAGTCCACCTAGGCCGCGCGCCCCTATGATCCAGAGCTCGCCTGCCGCCACTATAACAGGAATACAAGACTACCTTCCGGGCGAGTCGACCACCAACAACCAGCGAGTGGAGCTGTTGCTCCAGCTTCAGTCAGCACCCCTGAGACGGCCAGTAGCTGCTTAACCCTCCTACAGGAGATGGTCTGCAGCCGCTCTGGAGGCAAACAGGAGATGGCCTGCAGCTGCTCCTGCCTTCGTCAGGAGATGGCCAGAAGCCGTTCTGAAGGTGCCCCTAACGAGACAGCCTGTAGCCGCTCAACCCTCCTACAGGAGACGGCCTGCAGCTGCTCTGGAGGCAAACAGGAGACGACCTGTAGCCACTCCCGCCTTCGTCAGGAGACGGCCAGTAGCCGCTCTGAGTGTGCCCCTAACGAGACAGCCTGTAGCCACTCGACCCTCCTACAGGAAACAGCCTGTAGTTGCTCCCGCCTTCATCAGGAGACGGTCAGTAGCTGCTCTGAAGGTGCCCCTCGAGAGACGGCCTGTAGCCGCTCAACCCTCCTACAGGAGATGGCCTGCAGCCACTCCAGAGGGAACAAGGAGACGGCTGGTAGCTGCTCCTGCCTTCGTCAGGAGATGGCCTGTAGCTGCCCTGAAGGTGCCCCTGAGTTGGCCTGTAGCTGCTCCCTCTCCCAGGCCATGGCCAGTAGCCAGGCCTTAATGACGGCCGGTAGCCGTGCCCCCAAAAGGCCATGGCCAGTAGCTGGGCCCCACGGCAGGAGACAGCCAGTAGCCGCTCCTCCATCAGATGCTGACTCCTGTTCACCAACCTATGACCCAGAGGGAGCCCCCAGCCTGGAGGAGTACTGGAGAGGCCCCGTGACTACCACCGGGCTCTTCTTCCTGCAGCTGGATCCTGAAAGGACTCACCTGATGGACCCTGACGTAGGCCGACGCCACAACCCCTTCCTGATGGCATCTCCGAACATCGGGGACCGCAGTCCTTTGGACCTCCAGACCACCCCCAGGACCCCCTGGCGGGACCTCCCTACATCCAAACCCCGGTGATCTTCGTCCTCCATCTGGCGCCTGAGCGAGAAATTCAGGCAGCTATTCGGCCCCAGCCCCGAGGGCCAGACTCCCGCCCCAAGCCCTAAAAGTGCGGGAGCCTTCTCCACCAGCAGCCCCGGACGAGAGAGGATGCCCCTACGTGTGATCCCGTGGCCCCTGAATGCAGAGGCCCCTGGCAGAACCCAGTCCTGTCAGTAGTGATGTTGAGTCACCCCCGCTGCCCTTGTACTTGACTGCCACGACGCCCAGACCCGAAAAGAGTGACACTGAAAGCACAGTGTCCGTGACTTGGTGAAGTAAAGGCAGAACAGTGAATTAACAGTATAAAGGAAGTAAGTGAGAAAAACATCAGTGACAATATAAAAGAGTGATGGAATAAGTAAGGTAACCATGAAACAGTGAACATGGCAAGGCAGTGAAATACGGGTCTATGACAGTGAATACGCTACCAAATAATAACGCCTTAGGCCTCAGTGTTAAAGTAATAATTTCCCACAGTGAGATAGTATCACCAGTTCCACCACTTCCTGCAATAATAATGCATAACCCCTCTGCCCTAATTCTGTTCACCTTACCCGACTTTGACCTGAGTAGTATCCTGCGCGTTACTAACAACCCATATCTAGGCCTAAGAATCATAATTGTCCAGTATATCCGTATTCATGACATCTACCCGTTCCGCTGTAGAATTTAGTAATACACATGTAAGGTTGTTGCCTTGAGCTTTTGTGTCCTGCCTCTCTCCTATTTTAATTTCTCCGGTCTAGAAAGAGAACCCAGGTACACAGTAGGCGTTAGAGGGACGGGAAGCCGACCCTAAAACACCTAACATTACACTCTCCTTCCACGATCTCCTCTCTTTTACCCTCCTGTTTTCCTAACCTACTTCCTAAAACCATCTCCTCCTGCTTACTGCCTTCCATCCACCACACTTCACCACCACTTGCTTTCCCCACCAACACGACTAACCCTTACACCTGCTCCAACACACTCTCCTCCCCCTCACCCTCACCCACCTCCTTTTCCTCGGTTACCTCCCCTACCCCACCCTCAACCTCACCATCCCCACGGACCCCCAGCTCATCCCCAATGACCTCACCAGACGCCTTGCCGCCCGCCACACCCCGCACCTCAGCTCCCATCACTCCACCATGATCTCAGCCCCCTGCCGCCACCTACACCACCCCATCACCAAACATCCAGACGACGCCACAAGACCGCACTACCCCACCACCACCAGCTCCTTCACTGTCCACACCTCAAGCCACCTTATCTCGCCTTCGACGCCACACACCATCCGCCACACCGAGCACCTCAGCTCCTGCCACCCCACCACTGCCGCCAATACAACCATCCCCAACCAAGCCACCACGGTTCCAGCACCGCACACCACCTGCCACCACCCCCACATTCTGCTTCGCACCCACCGCCCACCCCACACCACGAGCACAGAACCCTGCCACCACTCAAGCCACCCCATTACCAAACACCAGGATGGCGCCACAAGCCTGCACTCCCTCCTCACCACCCACACCTCACGCCACCACACCTGCCGCCTCACCTCCGCCACAAATTCTCTTCCACAGCCAGCCTCCCACCTCCTCACCTCCAGCCCCTTCACCCTCCACACCTAATGCCGCCTGACCTGCCACCTCGCCACCAGTACCCACCTCCAGTACCAGAGCACCCTCACACCCCCACACACCACCCATCTCCACTGCCACACCACATGCAGCCAAAGCACCAAAGGCCCGCACACCCACCTCACCACCCACTCCCACCCTAAAACCAGCCATCACCTGCTCTTGCCACCTTTCACGCCCATCTGCAAGATACACCACAACTTCCCAACCCCACCTTCCTTATCGCCACCCACCGTCGCCAACCCTCCCCCTGACTCCTTTGGCTGCTACATCTCATCCTCGCCTTCTCTACCTGCCCCCCCCCCGTCTCCTCCCACCCACCCATCCGTCATGCCACATCACACTTCACCTGAAGACTCGCCAATGCTGCAAATTTCAAACCCCTCCCCCACCCCTTCCAGCTGCCCTCCCCATCCCCCACGCCCAGCACCACGTGTTCCACCCACACACCAACCTCTCCTCTGCCTGCCCAATCTTCACCCCGCCCAATGCCCATCACCACCTCTGGCCCCGTCACCGCCCCTTCACCCCCATGCACGCCTCCAACCTCCCCACCATACGCAACTCGAACAGACCGATACCCCATGACCCAGTTCACCTCCCACACCCACCCTAAAAACCACCATCACACATTCCGGCTGCCTTTCACGCCCACCCGCAAGATATGCCACCACCCCTACACCACCCACCTCACTGCAAAACCATACTCCTTCTCCTAACACAAGCCCCATCACACTCATGCTACACCAGGCATAAATCCCATCCACCACTACTCCCCAGAGACATAAAGCTGCATTGCCCCATCATAAAACCCCACGCTCCCCGGCAGTTTCCAGCATTCAGCACAGCTCTCTGCAGGAGACAAGACCTACCAACATGAGAATACGACGAGCTACATGGTGGCCGCCCTTTGGACACAAAGTGTCCGTGGCCCCCTCCACCTGCGACTCCTCCACACCACAACCGACCCGTGCACCCTTTTCATCACATGCGACACCCAAATGGATGAAAACCCGGCCACTACAGCATGGAACACCCTCCTCCAATACCTCCAGCCAGTGCACCACACCAACAACACCAAAGTCTATCACCTCCAGTCACGGGGACGTGACTTTTTCCCCGATGACGGTGGTAAAATGCCGGGTATAGTCACCGAGGGCATCACAACACCCCCAGGAGGAGCCTATGGAGAGGCAGACAGAGAGCGGCCCGACTCTGGGCGACAGGGATGTAAGTCTGCCCGGGCCGCGTGCCCCTATGATCTGGAACTCGCCCACCGCCACCATAGCAGGAAACAGAGACTACCTTGCAGGCCAGCTGACCCTTAACAGGATCGGGGTGGAGCTACTTTCTTAGCTCCAAGCAGCACCCCAGCAACGGCCAGCAGCCGCGCCCTTTGTGAGACGGCCAGTAGCAGCTCAGACCTTCAGGAGACAGCCGGTAGCTGCTCAGAAGGCTTCCCAGAGACGGCCTGCAGTTGCTCTGCCCTTCAGATGGCTGGTAGCCGCTCCCCTCTAAGAGCCACGGCCTGTAGCTGGGGTCAGGCGACAGTTGGTAGCCGCTCCCCTCTAAGAGCCACGGCCTGTAGCTGGGGTCAGGCAACAGCTGGTAGCCGCTCCCCTCTAAGAGCCACGGCCTGTAGCTGGGGTCAGGCGACAGCTGGTAGCTGCACCCTTAAAGGGCCACGGCCTGTAGCCGGGCCACACGGCAGGAGATGGCTGGTAGCCACTCCCCCATCAGGTGCTGCTATACCCCCCTACAGGAACCAGTGACGGCCGGTAGCTGCTCTGGGGAGAGAAGGGTATGTCCCCTCTCTTCCTGTAGTTGCCTCAGAAGACAAGACACAGGCAACGGCCGGTAGCCATGCCTGTCAGCAGGAGATGGCCGGTAGCTACTCCTCATTGGCACGTTGTTCTCCACACGGGACTTTGGTGACAGCCGGTAGCCGTGTCGACAGGCAAGTGATGGCCAGTAGCCATAATTCACCTGCATCCCTGTCAGGGAGTCGGGCCCAGGCGATAGCCGGTAGCCATGCCTACGATGAAAGGATGGCCAGCAGCCGCCTTTGTTCCATTACAACAGCCAGCAGCCATGCCAGGGAGGAGCAACAAAGCCCCTCGCCCCCTGTGACTCCACTACGATAGGACATTCTGCCATCAGACCTGCCAACAGGAGGGGGCACAGACGACCCTACTGCCCACCACCAGCGAGGCAACCTTCAGGAGGAAGGTCTCAGCCCCGCAGACCCGTGGAGCAGCCCTATGCTATCCCCAGGGTAATTCTCTACCTAGCCGGCTCTGGAGGGACCCTACCTGACAGACTTTGACCGAGGCCAACGCCACAACCCACTCCTGACTGCATCCCTGACGGCAGGAGACCACAGCCGATGGGCCCCTGAGGCCGCCCCCAGGACTCCTGGGTGAAGCCTCTCCCTACCCCGACGCAAACGACACTTGTCTTCCATCAGGCGCCTGAGTGAGCGCTTTAGGAAACTCTTCAGCCCCAATCCCGAAGGCTGTACTCCAGTTCACAGCCCCGACAGTGTGGGGCCCTTCACCACACGCAGTCCTGGAAGAGAGAGGATGCCCCTACAAGTGATCCCGTGGCCGCAGGACATGGAGGCCCCAGGTGAAGCTCAGCCCCCATCAGGAGCCGGGCTGCAATTTCTCCAGCCGCCCTCTCCCAACGCTGCCACCCTACCCAGTCCCGACAGTGAGCAACAGTGGAAGTGCAGTGTCAATGAAACAGTGACCTAGACATTGGGCAGTGTGTTAAGATATTAGAGGGGAACTAAGCCCAAGATCTATCAGTGCTATAATGATGGAAATGTAGACCAACAGTGAAACAATGACAGAGTGAGAGAAACCAAGCAGTGATTACAGTGACCTCACTACATGTGTGTCTCGGCTCTAGTAATGTAATTCTTCCGCGACATAAGACCTATAGGCGAACTGCCCACTCTAATCACAGTGTAGATTTCCCTCAAAGTGACAGTGACCAATTCCCCTGCCCAGTACCTTAACCCGTCATGTCCCGAGCTATTTCGCACCTCCAACACCCCCCAATCACGAGGTATTTTCGATTTTTTTTTTTTTTTTGGCTAAAACCTCCGCTTTTGGTGAGAAACATTGAAATTTTATAGAGAAATCGCTCCCCTGAGGTTTAAAGTACTCGATCCAGGTAGCAGTACCTCCTTACCTGACTGGGTTTTCTAACAGGCTGGCACCAAAGAAAGCAAGTTCTATGGGAGGGTAACTATTTCACACCACTTATAAACGGTATTCATTTATTTACTTGGTACGA